>NC_043959.1:13480001-13584790 GCF_902148855.1 Sphaeramia orbicularis | reverse complement strand
TGAGACCTTTTGACCCCAAGTCAGTGAGATTATTAAACTGAACTCTAAACTCACTTTAATATCACTTTAAATCTACTGTTTCTGCGTACGTGTAATTTAGTACACAGTAAGGATGTAATGATTACGGTATAACGGTAAACTGCTGTAAAATTGCAAGGGTTAGTATACCATTTAAATTCTAATTATCATGATAGCCATGTTTGATTACCGCACTTTTAGGGGAAAAAACCTATGTAAAATCTGCTTTTATGTCAATATTTGAGTATAGTTTTAGTTTATTACAATTTTGATTTTCTATACCTAATATTTGGAACCAATATTCACTTTTAAAGTCTTTGAAAAGGTTCGTTAAGCTTCTTTGCATTATTTATGCAATAAAGTATATACATTTACAAATCGGATTTTATATTTTTGTGTGTGTTTTCTGGCCTTTTATGTTGATATAGTAGGTTAAAGTGAAAAAATAATAGACAGATGATATAGATGAAGTTGTGCTGAAAAACAGATCCCAAACATGGGTATAGTAACATTTGTTTATGTAGTATATAAAGGCAAAATCAAAAGGACTGAAAAACGGACAAAATAGGCTCAGACCACTAAGGGTTAATATTTGAATGTTTCTGCAACAGAAGGTACATTGTGCCAATTATTTTATTTGTTTTTGTTTGTTGTTTGTTTGTTTTGTTTTTCAAAATACAACTTTGTTAAATTATTTTAGTGAGGTATTAGTAATTTCTGAACATTTTAAGTACATTTCAACAATACCGTGATAATAATGATAACTGTGATAATTTTGGTCACAATAACCATGATGTTAAATTTTCATATTGTTACATCCCTAGTACATAATAAGAATATATTATTATTATATTTATTTATTTTGTTGCATTTTGTGGTAGTTTTTATTCTACCCTATTTACCTTTTGTATGTTATTTTATTTTTATACTTTTATCTTTTCATGCTACAAAACCGACACCTGGGTAACTATATTTCATTCTATCATGTACCATTGATCGAATGACAATAAAACTGAGTCTGAGTCTAAATTAGAATCATCATCTTTCTTCATGCAATAACCCTTTTTGTCTTCTGTTTATCATTGATTCCAAGGCATTTATATTTTATTCTTGTGTTTTTTAAGAGCAGTTTTACAGAGCAGGTCGGTATTGCTGAATATTGTTTCTTTCCTCCCTGTAGATATCGACGAGTGTCGGATTTCTCCCGACCTGTGTGGACAGGGCAGGTGTATAAACACACCAGGAGACTTCGAGTGCGAGTGTTTTGAAGGATACGAAAGCGGCTTCATGATGATGAAGAACTGCATGGGTGAGTCACCACAGAGCTTTTATGTGTGTTAATGTTTGGTTTTTGACTACAGTTTGTGTTGGTTTTACCAGTCCATAACTAGTTCTGTTTTTTTTTTTTTTTTTGAGATATTAAATAGTTTGAGGTGAATGTTTGTTTAGTTTTAGTGTCGTGTGCTTCATTACCCAACCCTACACTGACCTGTGTAAATTATACACTAATTGGTGGGCGGAGCTCCTTCCTGTAACTGTTAGAGAATATCAGCAGTTGAAGCAGATCTGACAGTGACTGGACGAGCAGGGGTTAGTCATGCCAAAATATACATCTGTATTCTAGAATAAATGTATATCTAAATAATTTCATAATTTGATATGTGTGTGTGTGTGTGTGTTTCAATACTGTGCACGTTTCCTGCATATTTGTTGTTAGACATAAAGACACATGCACATCACAGCCCTGCAAAAACAAAAGATAAAGGTTCCCTAAGACTTTTGAACAGTGCTGTATAGATTAGATTAGATTAAATCAAATTAGATTAGATTAGATCCAGTCCGCCTCCAGTCCCCCTCCAGTCCTCCTCCAGTCCCCTCCAGCCCCCCCTTCCCTCCAGTCCTCCAATCCTCCTCCGTCCTCCTCCAGTCCCTCTCCTGTCCCCCTCTAGTCCCCCTCCAGTCCCCCTCCCTCTCCTCCAGTCCTCCTCCAGTCCCTCTCCTCCTCCTCCCGTCCCCTCCAGTCCCCCTCCAGTCCCCTCCAGTCCTCTCCCGTCCCCCTCCAGTTCTCCTCCAGTCCCTCTCCAGTTGTCCTCTCGTCCCCCCCCTCCCCCCCAAGTCCTCCTCCAGTCCCCTCCCTCTTGGGTTGTAAGACATGGATGAGGTGCCTCGGCTGACATGCCAGATCTGGAATTCACTAGATGTCTGATGTCATGTGAAATTCACTGTGTGTGGTGTGTGTGGTGTGTGTGTGTGTGTGTGTGTGTGTGTGTGTGTGGTGTGTGTGTGGTGTGTGTGGGTGTGTGTGTGAAAGCAGGAGAATGTTGCCGTCCTTTACTTAGACCCCTCCTGTGTTTTCAAAGGGTCTAGACCGTACAGCCCAAGTGTCGCCACAATCAGTTCGCTAAACGCCTCCATAAAAATCTGAAAGAAATTTGGGTTTATGACACTTTTGTGCATAAAGGGGACACACATTTGACTGTCCAGCTCACAGACCTAGTTCTACCATCTGTGAAAATACTTTAAAAAGGGGCTATTTCTGTTTGGCTCTGCCTTTGACGACATGATTAAATTCTTATGAGGAACTACATGCATAAAATGGAGAGTCCCGATTTTTTAACTCTCCTAAAACCAACATCGGACCAAAATTACGGAAATAAACTGGGCAGGGTTGTAATCATAAGTGGCTGGTGCTGACTGGATTAGCAGTCGAACCAAAGCACAAGTGAAAATATTTAGAAAGCTGTTTTTTTTTTTCAGTACCTATATTTGCAACTGTTGGACCCTGTTGTTACAGTCAGCTCTAGACCTGCTTCGACTGCTGATACTCCACCGTAGGCGTAAGGCTGTAAGAAAATACCAGTTCTGAATATATCGCGATATTTCATTTCACAATACTGTATCGATATTATAAGTACCGTATTGATATTTTAGGTATTTATTCAAATGCAGCTATTGTTGAGGTTCATTATTGGTTTTTTTGTTTGTCCATCAAACACTGGAGCTGAATCTGGTGTCGCAGCCCACTGTCTACTTTATGATTCCATCACATTCCTTAATTATGCGCCACTAATTATTGTTGACCAAAATTATGTTATGTTCTCAGTTTGTCTTTTGTTTGTTCATCTATGTGAGATGTTGGAAACATGGATAAAACATGAGCGTCTGAAAAAAAAAATCTAATTGAAGTTCAGAAAAATACAGAACTGCTCAGTCAAACATAAATTAGACGTTAAAACAGCTACGGCAGTGGTTTCCAACCTTTTTGGCTCGTGACCCCATTTTAACATCACAAATTTCTGGTGACCCTAGACATTCAAAACAGAGACTTTTTTTTTTTGTTGCTAAAATTAATTTGTTTTTGATCATGTAATAGTTTGCTATACTATGTTGCAAATAAACGTTAATTTCAGACAACATTTAGTCTATATAATGTATATATTATGGACAGAGGCAGTAAAGCCAGGTGTAGATTAAAAAGTGAGAATTGGATTTTCCTTGGTCAGGATACGTACAGTCAGTCCAGCTTGGCTTTATAAGGCTGATAATTAATACTGAACAAACAAGAACTCAAACTATGAATTATGAAAGAGCTGCAGCATCTGAAACTGACCACAATGAACATTTGACAGATAAACAGAATCACAGTGCTGCAGTTTCACAACCACAGTTTGTCTGATATGGATTGGGATTGGCTCTGTCAACTCACCATATATTTTTAAGTTTTTTTATTTTTATCAACAGTTGCTTTTCCATTGGACATCTGCACAAAACTTTACCGATATTTACTAAATGTCTAAAAAACAGAAGGGCGTAATGTCGGTTTTTCCGTTAAATCACAAATGCGATGATTTGTTTTATTATCGTGAGATTACACGAGAACTCATTCCATAAACATTGTGATGAATGTAAATATGGTGTTGATTTACAGATATATGACTATAGTGGCAAAAAAAGGTCTTTCCATTGCAGTTTTGCGTGATGTACCATTTGCGCTACGCCCAAAAAACCACCTCTTGCCAGCCCCAAAATTTTTTTATCAAAAAATTGACTTTAGGTGAAATTCTTTTAGGTGAAATTCATTTTTCCATTGGGTAAATTAATATGCGCAAGTTATTTTGCGCAGTTTGAGGGTCAATGTACATGGGACTAATTACTAGAAATTTCAGGTGACCCCATTTGAATTCCAGGTGACCCCACATGGGGTCCCGACCCCAAGGTTGAAAAACACTGAGCTACTGGATGACAACAGCCAAAGTGTGACTTATGTCCAGCATGAAATGCCTGTGTTTGTATCTAAGTTGAACGTGTGTGTGTGTTGTGTCATTTGTCAGACATCGATGAGTGTGAGAGGAACCCTCTGCTGTGCCGAGGAGGCGAGTGTGTGAACAGCGAGGGCAGCTTCCAGTGCGTCTGCCCCGAGGGTCATGAGATCGCACCTGATGGTTCCGCCTGTCTAGGTGAGTGAACGAACACGATGTCAGCCACAGAAAACCTGGAGCTCATGGAAGAACTGCAATTCACTGAACACATGCAGGGTTTTTTGAGGTCCAAAAGCAGTTTATGAACCACACACACGTCAGACCTGAACAGTGTGGGATTCCATTTACTGTAATGTTTTTCACTAGATAGTGATGCACAGTATTCCATTATTTTGAAGCCTTTTTTGTTGAAAACCTATAAATATTAGGGGTGTAGAAAATATCGATTCTGCAATATATCGCGATATTTCATTTCACAATACTGTATCGATATTAAAAAGTACTGTATCGATATTTTTAGGTATTTATTCAAATGCAGATATTGTGGAGGTTCATTTTTGTTTTTTTGTGTTTCTTTTTTGTTTATATTTTATTATTATTATATAACACTCTTATTAAATAATGTTCGTTCCTTTGTTGGGATTGAACTAAAATACTGTTCTGATGTTAGTTCTGAACTAATAGAATATGAACATTTGAACAGGATCTTAAACTGTAATGTCTGTAAAACAGAATTTCAGTCTGAACACAGGAAAATTTTGTGACATAACATCAGATCCTGTTGTGATAAAAAATGTGTTTAGTATTTGTATATATTTCTGGTGTAATTCAATTCTTCACAGAAATAATTATAAATAAAAGAGAAACCAACAAAAAATCACCTTTTTAACAGTATCATGATATATTGTGATATTGTATTGTGATCCTAGTATTGTGATTTGTATCGTATATCAGATTCTTGCCAAACACAGAACAGGAAATTTTCTCCACAGTGACAGCACAGTTCCAGTACCTTCTGTTGTTTTAGTGCGTAAATGTTTGCTCTGTAATACTGACAGTCTGCATCATTTCCGTGGTTACTGGCTGTGATTTAATACTTAATCACTGCAGCTCATATATTTCTTTATGACGAGTCAAAATTATAAAAGCAAAGAAACAGCATTTATTAACTCTGGTGAAGTAACAGGTTGGAGAAATAATAATATATAATACTAATACTAATCAGTTTAATGTCCCACACATACACACATACGTGTGTGCTGTCAGTCATATTTTATGGTATCAGAGATTATTGTGTTTATCGTCATTAGGGTGTGAATCCATTATGAAACATCTGTCCCAGTTTGTAATCCAACAGCCTTTAGTGGTCTCCAGTGGAATCTGCTGGTTCCTGTGGGTGTTCACCGACACAAACTGTTGATGTGCACACAGCTCTAATGGAGCAAATAAGGGTGGGGGGGTGGGGACTGACACGGGAGGGATTCACTTCAGACTATTATTAACCCTTTAACCCCTGAGCCCTGATTAAATTTGATTTGAATTAAGCAAAAAAATCTTGAATTAAGCAAAAAAAAAATCTTAAATTAAGCAAAGAAAAAACTTGAATTATAAGCAAAAAACAAGTAAGCAAAAAAAAAAAATAAAAAAAAAAAATCTTGAATTAAGCCAAAAAAAAAATATTGAATTAAGCATAAAACATTCTTGAATTAAGCAAAAAAATTCTTGAATTAAGCAGAAAAATCTTGAATTAAGCAGAAAAAATCTTGAATTAAGCAAAAAAATCTTGAATTAACCAAAAAAATCTTGAATTAAGCAAAAAAAAAAATCTTGAATTAAGCAAAAAAAAAAATTCTTGAATTAAGACAAAAAAATCTTGAATTAAACAGAAAAATCTTGAATAAGCAAAAAAATAAAAAATCTTGAATTAAGCAAAAAAAAAATTCTTGAATTAAGCATTGATTACAGGTAAAGGTTCACATATTAACCCTTTTACCCCTGAGCCCTGACGGTCAAGAAATGAAAATGAAAAATGAACAAATACAGCCAAAGTGATCAATAAAATGAATAAACATGAATAATAAAACAACCAAATAGTAAGTAACATAAACAAAATAAGCCACAAACTGAACAAAATTAAAGAAAAAATAAATAAAAGTTAAAAAAAAAAAAAAAAATGTAGAAAAATGAAAGGAATTAAATTAACAAAACAAAATATTTACAAAATAATAAATAACATAAAAAATGCAAAAATTAACTAAAATGAAGTAAAGAAAAAAAAAAAAGTAATTATAAATAAAATAAAATAAGGAACAAGGATTTGAATTTGGTCCCAGTAGTTTTAGTTTTGGTTCTTTTTTCTAAATCAGTCCAGCCGCTTTTTCACACGTGTTTAACGCCATACAGCAGTTCTACAGACAAAACTCAGTAAAAACACGGTAAAAAAATAATAAAATAAAGGAAAATCACCACAACACTAGAAACAACAGGAAAAACAAAAAACCACTAGGAAAATGTAAAAAAAAAAAAAAAAAAAAAAAAAAAAAAAAGCCCAAACCATCTGTTTTTATAGTGAGTCTGTCTCACTCACTGCTCTGTTTTACCCCCCATTCTACGCAGGGGGTGGGGGGTTTGGGGGGCTTAGCTGTCTATGGAAAGACAAAAGGTCTATTTTTTTTTTTTTTTTGGATCAAGGTCTTTTTCATTTTCATTTTTCAAGTCAACAAAAAGAAACATACAGCTTAAACATGAAATTGTTGTATTCAGTTCCCATCCACCTGCCCTCCCACCCCACCCCAAATACTGGACCTTGGATAAATTTATCTACAGCTAGACATAATACACCTACATATAGAAATATACAAACCCCCTTCAAACACATACATGTAGAGACACATATATACACACATATACATACATACTATATATATATATATATATATATATCTTATATATAACATATATATATAATATATATATATACACATATGCACATACATAAGCTCACATACACTTAAATGAATAATAAGGGGAAAGACGATTAAAAATAAATAAATATGACAAAGCAAAAAGGCACACAAATATTTAAGTTACACAGATATGTTAGTAGCTTCCATACCTTCTACAAAGCTGATAAATGGTTGCCAAATGGCATAGAATTTTCTGATGGAACCCCTAATGGTATATCTAATTTTTCTAGATGAATATGGTAAGAAAAAGGTCTATTTCATCAGCACCTTTTATTTATTTATTTTGTGATCAGAGCACCAGAGGTTAAAGGGTTAAAGGTTTTCCAAACATTAAAATGACAACAATCCTTCCTACTCGGACACTTTTTCACTAAACTCTGTTTTATAGATGTTTCTGTGCAGAGACTTTAACCCTTTCTTTTTCTTCTTTTCACAGATATTAATGAGTGTGAACTGAGTGACAGGCTGTGCAGGAACGGTCAGTGTGTCAACATGATTGGACGTTACCAGTGCGCCTGCGACACCGGATACAAGTCAACTGAAAACAGACTGGAGTGTGTGGTACGTCCCAATGTGACAGATGAAGATGAGCCGTTGGTTGTGTTGGTTTGTCATTAAAGCTGGTATTTGCTTTTGTGCTCCTCAGACATCGATGAGTGTACCATTGAAAACGGCGGCTGTGAGACGTTTTGCACCAACTCCGAGGGCAGCTACGAGTGCAGCTGCCACAGTGGATACGCCCTGATGCCCGATCTGAGGAGCTGCACTGGTCAGTACTGACACACACCAGTCTGAATCTGAAGGTTTGGAAAAGTGTCAAAGGTGCTTTACAGGTTTTCCTCTGAACTGGTCTGAATTGAACAAACCAGTCACAAAGTTACACCATCAACCACAGGTGTCAAACATGCGGCCCGGGGCCCAAATCCGGCCCGCCTAAGGGCCCAATCCGGCCCTTGGGATGAATTTGTGAAATGCAAAAATTACACTGAAGATATTAACAATCCTTTTAGTTCAGGTTCTACATTCAGACCAATTCAACCTCCAGTGGGTCAAACTAGTAAAATACTATCATAAAAACATATAATAATGACAACTCCAATTTTTTTTTCTTAGTAAATGTAAAATTTTCATGTATTTACACTAAAACAAAGTATAATTTCACAAAAAATGTGAATAACCTGAAATATTTTAAGAGAAGTAAGTACAATTTTAACAATATTCTGCCTGTTATTGAATATTTTGTGTATTTTTAGATCCATTGTGATCTGTAAGTTATAATGAACATGTGGAAATGAAACTGAGGCAGAATATTGTTAAAATTGCACATTTCTTTCAGTTTGTTCATGTTATTCACATTGTTTGAAAGGATAGTTTGAAGATGTAAACATTTTCATTTTTAATTTAACTTTTTTTTACCCTAAGACACAGAGAAAAGTTTGGAGTTGACATTATTATATATTGTTCTTTTATTATTTTACATTTTAATTCAGGTTCCACATTCAGACCAATTCAATCTCAAGTGGGTCAAACCAGTAAAATACTATCATAATTATCTATAAATACTCCCAACTCCAAATTTTTTTCTCTTTGTAAAAGTAAATATTTCCATGTATTTACACTAAAACAAAGTATAATTTCACAAAAAATGTGAATAACCTGAACAAATATGAACACCCTGAAATGTTTTAAGAGAAGTAAATACAATTTTAACAATATTCTGCCTGATATTAAATGTTTTGTGTGTTTGTACATCCACTGTGATCTGTAAGTTATAATGAACATGTGGAAATGATAAGCAGAGGCAGAATAGTGTTAAAATTATAAATTTTTTTCAGTTTGTTTATATTATTCACATTGTTAGAAAGGATAGTTTGTAGATGTAAACATTTTCATTGTTTAATTTTACTTTTTTCACTGTAAAACATGGAGAAAATTTTGGAGTCGACATTATTTATATATTATTATGTTATTATTTTACTGGTTCGGTCCACTGCAGATCAAATTTAGCTGAATGTGGAACTGAACTAACGTGAATTTGACAGCCCTGACATGAGCTTTTACACACGTCTGGAATAATAATAGTAGGAGGAAAGCATTCGACTGCTGTTTTATATCTAAAAAGGATCTAATGTGTAACTGATGAATCAACAGAATTGAACTAATACTATCAGAGTTACTTTTGCACTTACATCTGGGAAGATCCATCAGATGACAATAAATATTTACAGTCAGAATTTATCTGAAAAAGCTGTTTCGACCTCAAGCAATCACTTTTTTTAAACCAAACTGAGGACATTTTTTAAGATAAGATAAGATCAGATAAGGTAAAGTAAAATGAAATAAAATAAAATAAGATAAAATTGTGTTGGTTTCTGTAAATTGGCTTGAGAGTCTGGTTTTGACCAGTTCTATATGTAAAGTGTCATGAAATAACTTTTGTCATGATTTGGCGCCATATAAATAAATCTGATTGATGACTGACGACTGACTGACTGAACTGATTGATTGATTGATTGATTGATAAGATAAGACTTCATTTATCCCACTGTGGGGACATTCACAGTTAACAGCAGCAACAATAAACAAGCAAGAGAAGAAAAAAGACAGGTAGAAAAAAACAAACAAGTGAAAAAAAATATATATAACCTTTATTTAACCAGGAAAAAAGCTCATTGAGATGAAAAATCTCTTAATATAAGAATAAGAAATAATATAATGATGTAAGAAATATAAGAGGAAAAATAAGGAATTTGGTATTTATATGAATATTTATATAGTTATAGAATTAGAATTAGAATTAAAATTAAATTCATTTCAAATGCTAGCATTTCCATGAGCATCTTCAAAATGTGCATTTGTTCCATTACAGTGCTTTGTTTCATATTCCTTCCTTTTTTTACAGCGAACTAACAGGAAACTGAGTTCCTTTCTCTGGGTGTGTCATGTGACCTTAACTGACCTGAGTGACTGTAACCATTCTTATCTACAGAGAGACAGACACAGACAGAAAGACAGACAGACAGACACAGACAGATAGACCGACAGACAGACAGACAGACAGACAGACAGACAGACAGACAGACAGACACAAACAGACAGACACTGAGACACAAACAGAAACAGACAGACAGACAGACAGAAAAGACAGAAAAGACAGACAGAAACAGACAGACAGAGACAGACAGATAGACAGACAGACAGACAGAAAGAAAGACACAGACAGACACAAACAGACACAGAGACACAGACAGACAGACAGACAGACAGACACAGACAGAAACAGACAGACAGATACAGACAGACAGATTGACACAGACAGACAGACAGACACAGACAGATGTAGACAGACAGATAAACAGACAGACAGACAGACAGATTGACACAGACAGACAGACAGACAGACAGACAGATAGACCGACAGACAGACAGACGGACAGACACAAACAGACAGACACTGAGACACAAACAGAGACAGACAGACAGACAGACAGACAGACAGACAGAAAAGACAGAAAAGACAGACAGAAACAGACAGACAGACAGATAGACAGACAGACAGACACAAACAGACACAGAGACACAGACAGACAGAAACAGACAGACAGATACAGACAGACAGATTGACACAGACAGACAGACAGACAGACAGACAGACACAGACAGATGTAGACAGACAGATAAACAGACAGACAGACAGACAGATTGACACAGACAGACAGACAGAGACACAAACAGACAGATACAGAGACAGACAGACAGATAGACACGGACAGAAACAGACAGACACACACAGACAGAAAAGACAGACAGGAAAGACAGACGCAGACAGAAACAGACAGACACACAGACAGACACACAGATAGACAGACAGATAGCTAGATAGATAGACAGACAGACAGACACAGACAGATTGACACAGACAGACAGATAAACAGACACAGACAGACAGAGACAGACAGACTGACTGACTTTATTGGTCTGAATCTGAATAATTGCAGTGCACCAACAGCATTTGACAGAATAGAAAATATAGCATAAGAATAAGAAAACAGAACATCAGAACAAACACACTATACATGACTGTGGAGTTCTATTTGGTTGTTCTCTCAAACACAGTTTTACTTGAGGTTTCTGAAAACTGATGTGACGTTTGATAAAACCTGTTTATTTTTTTTTCTCCCTCTGTTCTCTGAGTTGACTTTGTCCTGTGGTTTCCAGACATCGATGAGTGTGAGGAGAGTCCAGACATCTGCGACGGAGGCCAGTGCACCAACACTCCTGGGACCTTCCAGTGTCTGTGCTTCGACGGCTTCATGTCGTCTGAGGATATGAAGACCTGTCTGGGTAAACGCAGGAAGAATATTTGGGCTTTTTTCAGCCTGAAATCAAACACTGCAGCTAAAGCCTGCTCTACTTAGAGCTTATTAGATCCAGGGGGTTCAGAGATTTACTGAAACGACATAATGATCCTGTTAGAGGTCTCCAAGATATGAGTCATGAGAACAAACTTGATGATTCAGATCTGTGAATGTTAATGAGAGAGAACAGAGCACAATGTTGTTGTTGTTGATTTATAGGACGTTGAACATTGTGGTAGTTTGGGTTGAACAGGGAGCGTCGGATGACATTCAGACGTCTGTTCCCATTCAGTCAACAAACCAAGGTTATATAGTTTTGGATTTTTCATTATAGTTTAGTTTTATTTAGTTTTGACTTTTTTTTTCCTCTAATTCAGTTAGTTTTAATTCGTTTTCAGAGCAGGTTTACTAGTTTTTATTAGTTTTCATTTTTTTCTAAATGTTTAGTTTAGTTTTAGTAGTAATTTTAGTTTTGTTGTATTGTTTGTCTTCTCCGTCGTATTCAAATAAATCCCAGACAGGACTCTGCTGCTTTCTCCCAACTTTAGTCTCCATGTTTCCAGGTAGAGTGGGGACCAGAAGAGGACTGGAAACCACAAGTGACCACAAGTGACGGACCGTCAAGTGTCGTATGGTGCCACTAGCTAAAACTGCTCGAGCGAAATAAATCGATTTCGTATCAATCTGATATTGACAAAGATGAAAACAAAGGGAATTTTAGCCATAATTTTTATCTGTTTTAGTTAGTTTTGTAACACACAAAATTTTCAGTTAGTTATTGTTTTTTCTTTTAATTATAGTTTTATTTATTTCAGTTAACGAAAATGTTTTTTCAATTCTAGTTTCATCATTTCGTTAGTTTTCGCTAACGTTAATAACCTTGCAACAAGCAAAAAACATGACTTTTACGGCAGTACTTATTAAAAAGTAAATCCATTTTAAGCCTTACTACAGTTCATAGTCAGTTCTGTGACTCACAAAGGTTATTTGTCATTAATGAAAACTAACGAAATGATGAAAACTAGAACTGTAAAAACATTTTTGTGAACTGAAATAAATAAAAACTGTAATTAAAAGAAAAAACGATAACTAACTGAAACTGTATTGTGTGCTCACAAAACTAACTAAAATGTATAAAAATTATGGCTAAAATTCCCTTTGTTTTCATCTTTGTCATTGTTGAATTGATATGAAAGCGATTTATTTCACTTGAGCAATTTTAGCTAGCGGCGCCATACAACACTTGACGGTCCGTCACTTGTGGTTTCCAGTCGTTCTGGTCCCCACTCTACCTGGAAACATGGAGACTAAAGTTGGGAGAAAGCAGCAGTCCTGTCTGGGATTTATTTGAATACGGAGAAGAAGAGAAAAGATAAAGAAACTAAAACTAAGCATTTAGAAAATAATGAAAACTAATAAAACTAGCAAACCTGCTCTAAAAACTATTTAAAACTAACTTAATTAGAGGGAAAAAACATCAAAACTAAATAAAACTAAACTATAATGAAAAATCTGAAACTATTGGAACCTTGTGACTCACTTCCATATATTAGAGCTCATCATAACATTTTTGGCAGAAAGGGTAAACACAGGACAATCCGGTTGTATTTACTGTCAGCGTCTTTTCTGTTTTCGTAGTGTTATGCACATGAACAGTCTTGCCGTCTCTTGGTTTGACTCTTCTGCTTCTGCTCTCTGTTGTAGATGTGGATGAGTGTGAGCTGAACCCAAACATCTGTCTGAGTGGGAACTGTGAGAACACCAAAGGCTCCTTCATCTGCCACTGTGACCTGGGATACTCTGTCCGCAAAGGAACCACGGGCTGCACAGGTGAGTCCGACACCAAGGAAAACCAGCACAGGGTACGGGAGTCAAAGTAGGAGTCATCCAGGAGACGGTCCTGCTCATTATGTGGTGAAGGAAAGGCGTGTTTGTAAGGGTGGTTTGGGTGAAAGGACGGGAAACAAATGCATGCGGAGAAAAGAGGTGAGAAATGGAAGGATATCCAGATGAAGCAGAAGCAGATTAACCCTTTGTAGGACACTCCTAGAAATACTCTGAAGTTCCACTTTTCAACCTTAGTGTGTTATATGACGACAGAACGAAGACTTTTTTACTTTTGTGAAATTTTTCAAAATGTTTTATTGCTACGTAGAAAATCAAGGTTAATGACCAGCGCCTTTAATGATGCATTCCTTCATTTGTGAAGCGTCGTCATGGAATGAGTCAGTGACCATTTGAAAGAGGAGTTTTCTAAGTTTGTTCCGCTGCTACCCACTAACCTCGATGACCTTCAACATCAAATAACAACAGCAATCAACTCAGTGGATGGTGATATACTGATACGGATCTGAGAGGAATTCTCTTATCACATTGATGTTGTCTGTGCTGCAGGTGGTGGACACACTGAGCACTTGGAAAACAGGAAATAAAGTTGATCATGAGTAGACTACTTGTGACTTAGCTGGAGTTTTCTATTACTTTTCCTTATTAAAGCTGTGGGAGACTTTCGTCACCAATTTTCATCAGATCCAACCTCAGTCATATCCTCAGTATCACGAATCTGTTAGTCATGATTACTCACCTGAATCTTTTCCCTCGTGGTGAACAGTTTCTCAGTGCCATCCACCAGGAACAAACCATGTGGGGTATGCCCAGAGGGAACTTGGGCATCTTCGGAATTTTGTCGTGACGTGCATGTGGGAAGCGAACACAATGCGGAAACAGCTGAAAGAAGCGGAGCTCCAGCCGTTTCCGCATTTCAGCTGTTTCCGCATCGTGTTTGTCTCATCCATATAATATCATATGGTTGCGCTGCTGCTGCTGCTGCCAGGCAGTGGCACGAGCCTTCGCTTCCCACAATGCACATCACGACAAAATTCAGAAGATGCCTGACTTCCCTCCCGGCTCTCTTTGTGAACAGGGCACATACAGTGCGTTCTCACCACTGAAGAGGGCACGTGAGCACACATTTTGACTCCCATGAGGCACTTTAGGACACATTTTGACTCCCATGAAGGCTCTTTAGCACACGTTTTGACTCCCATGAGGGCACTTTAGCACACATTTCGACTCCCATGAAGGCTCTTTAGCACACGTTTTGACTCCCATGAGGGCACTTTAGCACACATTTTGTCTGTCAAAAGGGCACTTTAGCACACATTTTATCTGTCAAAAGGGCACTTTAGCACACATTTTGGCTCCCAAAAGGGCACTTAAGCGTATGTTTTGACTCCCATGAGGGCACTTAAGCACATGTTTTGACTCCCATGAGGGCACTTAAACACACGTTTTGACTCCCATTTAGCACACATTTGACTCCCATGAGGGCACTTAAGCGTATGTTTTGACTCCCATGAGGGCACTTTAGCACACGTTTTGACTCCCATGAGGGCACTTTAGCGCATTTTGACTCCCATGAGGGCACTTTAGCACACGTTTTGACTCCCATGAGGGCACTTTAGCACACATTTTGACTCCCATGAGGGCACTTTAGCATATGTTTTGACTCCCATGAGGGCACTTTAGCACACGTTTTGACTCCCATGAGGGGACTTTAGCACATGTTTTGACTCCCATGAGGGCACTTAGCAAACGTTTTGACTCCCATGAGGGCACTTTAGCATATGTTTTGACTCCCATGAGGGCACTTTAGCACACGTTTTGACTGCCATGAGGGCACTCCAGCACACATTTTGACTCCCATGAGGGCACTTTAGCACATGTTTTGACTCCCATGAGGGCACTTCAGCACATGTTTTGACTCCCATGAGGGCAATTTGGCATATGTTTTGACTCCCATGGGGGCACTTTAGCACGTTTTGTCTCCCATGAAGGCACTTCAGCACACATTTTGACTCCCATAAGGGCACTTTAGCATATGTTTTGACTCCCATGGGGGCACTTTAGCATGTTTTGTCTCCCATGAAGGCACTTCAGCACACGTTTTGACTCCCATGAGGGCACTTTAGCACATGTTTTGACTCCCATGAAGGCACTTCCGCACATGTTTTGTCTCCCATGAGGGCACTTTAGCACATGTTTTGACTCCCATGAGGGCACTTTAGCACCACCACTGAATTGGTCTGTATGTGGAACCTGAATTAAAATGGTTTTCACACCTTGATCATCATCAGATTTGTCCACATGTTTGACACCTGTGCTGCAGACCACGTTGGACCTCAGATTGGGGACTCACTGTCCTCTCTGTTACTGTTACTGTTACTGTCTTGTAATGTACGTGAAAATTACCAAAAATAGTCACTTGCCCGATAAAGGGTTAAGTATTACTCACCCTTGTTCAAAGGCTCCTGTCTGAGGGATGAGAAGCACACTCCACACAGCAGCAGGGACAGTGAGGTCACTATTTACCGTCTGACACATGCATCACATGGCACCTTTGTTTATTCCTTTGTTGCTCTTTCATTAAAGTCAGTTAAACATTGCGTGATGGTTGGAAGAGTTACATAGTGCGTAATCACCTGCACCAGCTCCAGAATACACAAATACAAGGTCCAAACTGCTGCTAGAGTTCACTGCTAATTTGGACCCGTGTGCTCGTCTAGTCAAAGTTAAGGCGGATTTATACTTAAAGGTTGGGGACTGAGGATGGTGAACGTTGTATGGAAGTAAATCTGTCTCATCAGATTTTGAATCATAAAAGCCCTTGAATTTCTAGCGCTGAATTTTTTTGCACTGAAATTAAGTATCTGATTTTTTGTCTTTGAATTCAACTATGTTTATATATTTAGAATAAAAAAAATTCAGATTAAAAAATTTCTGAAGCAAAAACTTCAGACCAAAAAATTCAGATCAAACATCCGGGACACCAAGGATAAGCAATTGATTCTATCTCAAGTCGAATTGACAGCCAGCCAATCGAGTTATGTTAAGTTGGGCAAGTGACGCCGATGCAGGAAGACGGTCAGTGTGGTTGGAAAGTGTGATCAGAATTTTTTGCATCTGAATTTTTTCCTTTTCAATTTTTTCATCTGAATTTTTTCCTTTTGAATGTTTTGCATCTGAATTTTTTGCTTTTGAATTTTTTTCATCTGAATTTTTTTAATTTTTTGCTTTTGAATTTTTTGCATCTGAATTTTTTGCCTTTGAATTTTTTGCATCTGAAGTTTTTGCTTTTGAATATTTTGCATCTGAATTTTTTGCTTTTGAATGTTTTGCATCTGAATTTTTTGCTTTTGAAATTTTTGCATCTGAATTTTTTACTTTTGATAGTTTTGCATCTGAATTTTTGCTTTTGAATTTTTTGCTTTTGAATGTTTTGTATCTGAATTTTTTGCTTTTGAATGTTTTGCATCTGAATTTTTTGCATCTGAATTTTTTTTATTCTAAATTTGTGAATGTAGTTGAATTCCAAGACAAAAAATTCAGATACTTAATTTCACTGCAAAAACTAATTCAGATACTTAATTTCACTGCAAAAAAAAAAAAAAAAAAGTACTAGAAATTCAGTAGCTTTTATTATTCAAAATCTGATGAGACAGATTTACTTCCATAATGTTGAGCTGTTTGTGCAATCTGAGAGTTTAGAGGTCTAATCTGGCTTTATTTTGAGTCAGAGCCCTGTCAGCAGCAGCAGCAGCAGCAGCAGCGTGTCCTCCCTCAGACCCCAGTAAACAGGTCTGTCTCATGTCGTCTTCATGCCCCCTCACACACACTCATGCTCATTCTAATTCCCTTAAACTTTGCATACAGTATTATCCTTGTTTTGAGAAAGCCGAGGTGGCAGAAAACTGCCCGTTCTGATTCACCAGTTTGGAATTTCAGCTCCAGAATACCAGGGAATCAGGCCTAAGACAGTAATTCCTCTCAGGCAGCAGGCAGGATGTCCTGTTATGGACAAGGGAAACAAAACCTGCTACTCTTTTTGGAACAGTTCTCCCTCCAATATATTCAGGCATAAGAAATCACTTGTCACTGTGAAAGCGGCCTTATGCGATCCCGTTGGTATTATGTGCTAATCTTCTTGCGTGCATTTGGGTGTTGATGAGCGAGTGCTTCTCCACAAGCCTAGATCTGATCCAGCTGTTGAAGATGGGATGAAGCTCCCATAATGATTCCTTCTCTTTTCTTTTTTTTTTTTTTTTATTCCACAACACTCCAGGGCAGGGCGTGAGTCTCTGAACGCACACGTTAGTGCTTTTATGTCTGTGTGTGTGTGTGCTGGAAACTTAGGACATGGGTGGAGATGCACTGGAGATGTGGAGCCAGGAGTTTACAAGCCAGGGAGGGTTTTAGCTTTAAGTAAGGGTGACGGTCGAACATGTTGAGTTCATCAGAGGTGGCAGAACTACACACGCTCTGCAACTCAAGTACAAGGAAACATACGAGTGTAAAAAGAGACCCGTGTTACTGGAGTAAGGTGAAGACATACAGACTCTGAAGTGTTGTTAAAGTGTATGATTAGAAAGTCTGACTTTCGTTTACTGACTGTCAGTGCAAACCTTCACATCATATAAATACAGGGACCAGACAGTTCAACTGTTCTAATGTGATTTTAAAAAAAATAGACTGAGAATAATGTACGTTAATGTCATACACTAAAACATGTTTCAAACTGTAAACAGAACCATTTATAAGTAAGAAAAAAAACATCAGAATAGAATAGAATAGAATCGTCTTTATTGTCATTGTTTTACTCCAGTCAGTGCAACAATATTAACAAATCACCAGTACAACAGAATAAGAATAGAGGCCCAAAGTATTAGTTCGACAGTCTTGTCTCAGTCTATGCAGTAATAAATACTGACATTAATATGCTTGTCTACTTTCTGCCACAAGAAAATGGAGTGGAGTCGATGAACAGGCATTCAGTGAAGAAACTGCAGCACATATGGGATTCTCTGATATAATAATAATTATAATAATACATTTTATTTGTAATGCACTTTACATTTTTATCTAAAAACCTCAAAGTGCTACAGGCAGGGAACAATAAAGACGATTAAAAGGGAAGTCAGAAAATAAAACGATAATAATAATAATAATGATAATAATAACAATATACTGTTTTATCTGTTTTGTCCCATCTGTCAGTTAAATGAGATCTTTTCTTTGACACCAGCTGTAACTGCTGACACACTTCTCGCGTGCAACCACTCAGTTTGCATTTTACGTTTCCACTTGAGTGTTTGTGTGTGTGTGTGTGTGTGTGTGTGTCGTGTGTGTGTGTGTGTGTGTTCTCTGTCATCAAAGTCTCGGTGGAAATGATCTTTAATTCTGTCTGATTCGTTTGCTCCCAGCCCTCATATTAACCCCATCATCAAATGTAGTGTAAATATACCGTACCCTCTGCTCAGGAAGACTATAAACCAGCAGCACTAAGCTCTAATTGACAGTGTTTGGAATTACTACCCTCACAAAGACAGACACACACAGGGAGGGAGGGGGGGTCTGATTGGCTGATAAATCCCAACATCTTGATTGAGGTCATAGTGTGGCTTTCCTTCATGTGCAGACACACATGTACACACGCACACGCACACACACACCCACACACACAGACGCACACATACTGCACCATACACCATACATACATACACAATACACTACATACAACTACAGACGCATACACACACACATGCGCACACACGTACACATACACACAGACATGCGCACATTCATACACACACATACTGTACATGCACGCACACACATACACACAAACACACACATGCACACACATATACAGACATACATACGCGCACACATACATGCGCACGCACACACACACACACACACACACAGTGTGTAGGTCTGTGCTTCATGGGTTCGTTTTTGGCTCAGTTTAGCAGTTGTTTGTTCCAAATGCAGGCTTTTTCCATTGTGCCCTTTAACTTACCATACTAAAGAAGACCTTCCATCTACAGCAGTGTATCACACAGATTCTTTTTGGTTACACCCTGTAGAAGCCAATAATGTAATAACAGCTGATAATGTAATAACAGCCGATAATGTATAAATTTGCCATTTTTAAAATGTAGTAAGTCAATAACGTAATATCTGGCCAACAACGTAATAAAAGTCCTGAACCCATAACGTAATAACTTTTGGTCAATAACGTTATAACTTATTGGCTGGTTATTTATTATATTATTGGCCTGGTAAAAAAAAAAAACTTCTTTGCAAATGTAATAACTGAGCCAAAAACGTAATAAGTTATAATGTTATTGGCCAAAAACTATTACGTTATCGGTTCAGGACTTTTATTACGTTATTGGCCAGATATTACGTTATTGGCCTATTACATTTAATAAATGGCAAATTTATTGCATTATCAGCCGTTATTACATTATCAGTTGTTTTTACATTCTTGGCTTCTAGACACCCTGAAACAAGATTCCCCAAATCCAGGAAGATAGATTCAAAGTCTTCTGGATCCAGTGTTGTGTAGAACACATTGGACCTGAGAAAGTTGACTCACTGTCCTCTCTGGAACTGTTGAGGTCACTGTCTTGTAATGTATGCGGAAATTACTAAAAATAGTCACTTGCCCAATGAAGGGTTAAAACCTTAGCGACCCACTAGGGCTGCACGATTTTGGGCAAAAATAAAATTCCAATTTTTTTCCTCAGAAACTCGATTTTCAATTTTGATTTTCGGGTAAAACTACAAAAGACAACAGAAGTTGGCATGTCGCTTTTGTGAGCAGCCTGCAAAGCAAGGCACTAGTGCTGTTTATTGGCAAGAATCTGGCGATACGATACAAATCACGATACTGGGATCACAATACGATATATCACATATATCATGATACTGTTAAAAAGGCAATTTTTTGTTTGTTTCTTTTTAAAAAATGATTTTCCTGGAAGAATTGATTTGCACAAGAAATATGCACACTAAACACATTTTTATTTGATCACAAGATCTAATGCTATATCACAAAATGTTCCTGTGTTCAAACTGAAATTCTGTTTTACAGACATTACAGTTTAAGGCCCTGTTCAAATGTTCATATTCTATTAGTTCAGAACTAACATCAGAACATTATTTTTGTGTGACTGCATCAAAGGAACTACTATGATTTAATAAAAGAGTGATAAATAATAATAAATAAGATCTAAACAATGAAGAAAAAAAAAAACAAAATGAACCTTCACTATATCTGCATTTGAATAAATACCTAAAAATATCAATACAGTACTTTTTAATATTGATACAGTATTGTGAAATGAATTATCGTGATATATTGCAGAACCGATATTTTCTAACACCCCTACAAGCCACTGCTCCCTACCTCAAATCTGTGACGGTATCACTGAATCCCTGAAAATTCCGTGATGGGCCCACAGACGTTATGGCAGTGGAAGTCAGTGACAGGCATCAGGCATGTGTGCCTGGACTGTGTAAGATGAGTGATCCCCATGCATTTGTATTTGAATTGGGGGATCCGTGCGTGGACCACAGCTTACATTGGTATCACTACAGCAGGCTTATCACAGATTTAAGGTCCGTGGTCATTACACAAACGTCTGTAAAAGACGCTCTCACAGTTAGGAGGAGGAGCCTACGGTAGCCCGAAGGCACGTGGCTCGAGACCAAGAGATTAAATCGATTTGACGATTTCCCTTTCTTAAAAATCGTCTGAATTAAAAAATCTGATATTGATTTAACGTCCTCAGACCCAGCTATGGGTTTTCTGTCCACATTTGTGGACAAGAGTTTCACAACTTCATACAAAAAAAGAAAACTGTCCACCACAAAGGACATTCCATAAAAATGTTAAAAACTGCATCTGAAAAAACTGTTGCATCATGATGTTTCCAAATATGGGCACTTATTTAATAAAAACAAAAAAAGCTGGTACTTTGCTGACATTTCCTGGGTCTTAGGAGGTTAAAATCGATTAATCGTGCCGCCCTGCGACCCACTTTTGGGTCATGTTCCACCAGTTGAGAAACCTGGACCTAGAGCAGAGTGTGTAAATATGTGTCTGCTTAGGTATTACATCTTTTAGTCAGCTCTTGGCTCATCTTGTTGCATCTTTCACACCATTTTTGGTCTCTACATTGTCAGAATCAGAATCAGTTTTTTTGCCATTGCAGAAAAACTGCATTGGAAAATGAGCTGCAAGAGCTCAGAATAACAATACATAAAAGACAGTAACAAGGAAAAAAACAATGAAAAATTACAAGAATCTGAGTAATAAAAGACAGGTGCCCCGTAGATCAACTGACACTCATGGACAGAGTGCATAAATAAAAGTGTGTTATTTATACACAAATACAAAAATAAAACATACACCACAGTTGTCAAACATGTGGCCTGGGGGCCAAATCCAACTCACCAAAGGGTCCAATCTGGCCTGTGGGATACATTTGTGAAATGCAAAAATTACACTGAAGATATTAACAATCAGTGGTGTCAGAATCATTTTAATTCAGGTTCCACATACAGACACATACAGACCAATTAGATTTCAAGTGGGTCAGAACCAGTAAAATATCATAATAACCTATAAATAATAATGACAACCTTAAATTTTCTCTTTGTTTTTTGGTATAAAAGTAAGTAGTAAGTAAAAGTAAGTAAAATTACATGAAAATGTTTACATTACCAAACTATACTGTTACAAAAATGTGAATAACCTGAACAAATATGAACAACTTACTTTTAAGAAAGTAAATGCAATTTTTTCAATATTCTGCCTGTTACTAAATGTTTTGTGCGATTATAATGCACATGTGTAAATGATAAACTGGTAAACCGAGGCAGAATATTGTTAAAATTACACTTGTTTTTCTTAAGACGATTCAAGTTGTTCATGTTATTCAGATTTTTCAGGAAACTTTGTAGATGTAAGCCTGATCATAATATAATTTTTTTTTTTCACTGTTATTATTTTACTGGTCTGGCCCACTGGAGGTCATATTTGGCTGAATGTGGAACTGAACTAAAATGAGTTTGACACCCCTGGCATACACCATACATTGTTAAATATGTGATATGGAGTTGTTAAGGCTACACACAGCACTGGGAAAAAAACTGTTGGCAGAACGAGAGGTAGAATTTTGATCTTATTACACCTTTGACGTCATTTAATCCTGTTCCATCTACATTTTCATGGCGTTGTTGCGGTCACCCCTGTAAACTCCTCCTCTGTCGTGGGTGATCATTGGGTACCAGCTCTGTGACCCACTTTCATTCCCACTCTAACTCTGGGAACGTCAGCTCTGAAGAATGGAAACACAGGCAGGGCCGATTTTAATAGAAGCTCATTTATTGTTCCATTTCATTGTTCTCATTTATTATTGAGCGGAGGGCCGTATTACAGCAGTTGATGCAAACACAAAGGTATTCCTGCTAAACGTCCAAATATTTCATCTGTTGGCACGGAGCAGGTACAATTACAACAGTTTTGCCATGAAGGAATGTTTATTTGTAGACTTTGCACAGCGTTCCATTACATTTTTATTGAAATGATATTTGGAAACGATTACATTTCCAAACTGAACATCTGTAGTGGTGAGAAACTCATAGTTGAGCATCATCGAGTGCTTTACAAAAGCCTCATGTAAAAAGGTTCAGGGTTTGTGGCTGAACAGGAAACATTTGCCCAAAGAACTGAAAACCTCAGAAATGCTGCTTCAGACAGAACCAGGCCTCTGCGTTAACGTATCGCTCTCCTTTCTGGCCTCGTTTGCAGCTGTCTGGACACACTCATACGGTCCAAATCCAGGGACTGAGCGTGCTCATTAAAACCTCTGCAGGAAAGCTATTAGTATCAGACATCACAGAACGTCTTGCTGCCTTTGACTCTGAAATACAGCCCTCCATAGATAAAGATACTGTGCCAAAAAGGTTGAGCTCCGTCGTCTCCTGCTGCCGTCTTTATTCAACTCAGACCAAGCATCAAGTGTTGCCTTGTTGCCATGAACCCCAGTGGAATGAAAAGGCAGACCCCAGTCAGCAGACCATCAGAGCACTGTGGGCCTTTTTTCTTTACTAAACCTCTTGTTTGCTTCATCTGTGACAGATATCAATGAGTGTGAGATCGGAGCCCATAACTGTGACCGACCGCCACCTGCACAACACGGCCGGCAGCTTTAAATGCAACTGCGCTCCAGGATGGATTGGCAACGGACTCACGTGCACAGGTAAGACTCCACACTGCAAAACATGACAGCCCCATTTAGTTCTGTCCACTTATTTTTGCTCTTCAACTCAAAGAGCTCCGACTAGTTTTGGAGTTTTAACTCAACTGTTCAAGTTTTCAAAAGTTAAATGTTCATTAGTTCATTGTCTTGACTTATTGAAAGTTTTTTCATCTAGGTGCAAGTTGACTTAACTTGTATTTACAAGTTATCAGTTGAAAAAAAAAAGAAGAAAAGTGGCGGAATGGGGAGGGGGTTTGTGCGTTGGAGAATACACTAGGAAAAAAGAAAAAAGAACGCACCATTTTCATTTTCTCGATTTTTTCAGAAATATGACAGTTATTGCAAAATTGAAAACTACAATGAGTTCAGTACTACTCTGAGTCAGAATGAAATGATTGTTTTCCCGGTTCCGGTTGGTTGATTTTGATTAGCAATAAGAACTGTATTTTGGTATTCCTCACCCATGTCTGCTCATGAGTGAAACTCACAGATGAATTGGACCTCTGCTCAATTGTGCACAACCTCCCTATAAAAAGACACCAAAATGGAGCAAAAACACTTTGTCCACAATGTCACTACTACTGCAACCGGAGACAGATGGGGCCATTGGCATGTTTCAGCTGGACGGAGCAGACGGGCCGTAGCCAGGGTGTTTGGAGTCCACCACTCTACTGTTGTACACCTTGCTGAGCATTACCACACCACCAGCTCCTCCAACGACCGTCCCAGATCTGGTCGACCGCATTACAACCACTGCACAGACCGTACCAATCAGCTGTCACATCTCCGTGACAGGTTTCGGCCCTGGGCCCGATTGGGCCCGATTGGGCCGATCTCTCTCCGACTCACTCCATATTAGATGAGAACACGTTGAGTTCATTTACTCCTACATTGCACATTAGATCTGCATGTGACTACTGCGCACGTACATTGCGATGACGATGCTCAACGATACATTGTGCAGCTCTAGTCCGATGGCATATTTAAAGACATTAATTGCCATTCGTTTGACCTTTCAAAGTTGCTCAAGGTCAAAGGTCATGACACCAAATGAAAGCCCATGTGACTTCCTATCTATTGCCAATAGTAATTTATCCATATATTCAACTGTTTTCAAGTTACAGCACTTTAAAATGTGTCCCATTATAAACCAATGGGGATTTGGAAAAATTCAAAAATCATATTTCCTAATTCTTTGAACAAACTGGTAGACCTGACCCAAAGATGTTCCACAGCAATTATCGAGTGAAGGGAGGACACTTTTCTGAGCTGAATCAAGTCTGTGTACGCACTAACAGATAAATGACATGTTACATCACATCCAACCAAGGTTATTAACGTTAAAAAACTAACGAAATGACGAAAACTAGAATTGAAAAAACATTTTCGTCAACTGAAATAAATAAAAACTATAATTAAAAGAAAACAAAAAAAAAAACTAACTGAAACTTTGTGTGTTTATAAAACTAACTAAAACGGATAAAAGTTATGGATAAAATTTCCTTCGTTTTCATCTTTGTCAATGTTGGATTGATACGAAATCATTTATTTTGCTCGAGCTATTTTACCTAGCAGCACCATATGATATTTAACGGTCCGTCACTTGTGGTTTCCAGTCGTCTTCTGGTCCCCACTCTACCTGGAAAACTGGAGGCTAAAGTTGGGAGAAAGCAGCAGAGTCCTGTCTGGGATTTGTTTGAATACGACGGAGAAGAAGAGAAAGATACGACTAACTAAAATTAATACTACTAAACTAAAACTAAACATTTAGAAAATAATGAAAACTAATAAAAACTAGCAAACCTGCTCTAAAAACGAATAAAACTGACTGAATTAGAGAAAAAAGTCAAAACAATAAAACTAAACTATAATAAAACGAAAAAATAAAACTGAGCCTTGCATCCAACTTCAACAGCTGTAATTTAGTGTGAATGTTTGTATGTGAAACAGTTAAATAAATCCCAGTGTGTATCTATTTTTTTCAGTGTGAATTAGATTTTAATCAGATTTTCACATTTCCGTTGTGTTCGGTTGAAACCTCCTCCAGCCTGTTGTGAACTTGTTTTATTTGTATGTGTTTCAGACCTGGACGAGTGTTCCAACGGAACGCACATGTGCAGCAACAACGCAGACTGTCTGAACACCATGGGCTCGTACCGCTGCGCATGCAAGGACGGCTTCTCTGGAGACGGATTCTACTGCTCAGGTCATTGAACGCCTCACACACTGGCACTCAGATCCTACACCATGGACCTCACACTCATTTTAGTTCAGGTTCCACATTCAGCCCAATGTGAGCTGAAGTGGGCTGAACCGGTCCAATAGTAGACATAAGAACTTTTACATACCTAAGAATCCACATTTTTCACTTAGTTTTAGCGTGAAAAAAGTTTATTCTTCTAATTTATTATGTATCATGTGTTTGCTCTTGTATTCTATTGTTAATCTTATATTCTATCTATCTATCTATCTATCTATCTATCTATCTATCTATCTATCTATCTATCTATCTATCTATCTATCTATCTATCTATCTATCTATCTCTCTATCTATCTATCTATCTTCTTCTTTCCTCTCCTCTCTCCACTCTTTCTCCTCTCCTCTCTCTCTCTTCCTCCCCCTGTCCCTGTCTTCTCTCTCTCCTCTCCTCTCCCTCTCCCTCTCCCTCTCCTCTCCCTCTCCCTCTCCCTCTCCTCTCGCTCTCCCTCTCCCTCTCCTCCCTCTCCCTCCCCTCTCTCTCCTCTCTCCTCTCCTCTCTCTCCTCTCCCTCTCTCTCTCTCCTCTCTCTACTCTCTCTTTCTCTCTCTCCTCTCCTCCTCTCTCTTCCTCCCCTCTCCCTCTCTCCTCTCTCTCTCCTCTTCTCTCTCTCTCCTCTCTCTCTCTCCTCTCTCTCTCATCTATCTATCTATCTATCTATCTATCTATCTATCTATCTATCTATCTATCTATCTATCTATCTATCTATCTATCTATCTATCTATCTATCCCCCCTCTCTCTCTCTTTCTCTCTCTCCCTCTCTCTCTCCTCTCTCTTTCTCTCTCTCCCTCTCTCTCTCTCTCCTCCCCTCTCTCTCTCCTCTCTCTCCTCCCCTTCCTCCCCCCTCTCTTCCCTCTCTTCTCTCCTCTCTCTCTCTCCTCTCTCTCTCTCTCTCTCTCTCTCTCTCTCTCTTCTATCTATCTATCTATCTATCTATCCCCCACCCCACCCCCTCTCTCCCCACTCTCTCTCTCTCTACAGACAGTGACGAGTGTGCAGAGAACACTAATCTGTGTGAGAGTGGTCACTGTCTGAACATGCCGGGCGGTTTTCGCTGTGAATGTGACATGGGTTTCATTCCTACTGCTGATGGAAAGGCCTGTGAGGGTAAGACACCACCACATACTGTAGTGTTCCTGATAATCCAGAACCTTCTGAACGGCCTCCACATCCTACAGTAGTTTTATTCTAATAGATGTTGTTCTGGTGAAGGACAGTTTGTTTTTTGGAAATCGAAAAACAACCACTGTTTTGGTTTAGGAGAAGTGAAGCACACATGTTCAGCATCCACATGGATTCAACTGACACAAATTTGGTAATAGACGGTCAACTACAGATCTGTTTAACCCACAAAGACCCAGTGCTTTTGCTGAGCCAGTTCCCAAAGTCACTTTTCTATCAATTTAATCATTCTTGAGCGATTTATCAACATTTATGATAATATTATCTCTGTATTTCATGTTTTTTCAGGGTAAATCAGTGGTTCTCCACCTTTTTACAGTGGAGTACCCCCTGAAATATACTTTTTACAGTGGAGTACCCCCTGAAATATACTTTTTACAGTGGAATACACCCTGAAATATACTTTTTACAGTGGAGTACCCCCTAAAGTAGACTTTTTACAATGAAGTACACCCTGAAATAGACTTTTTACAGTGGAGTACCCCCTAAAGTAGACTTTTTACAATGAAGTACACCCTGAAATAGACTTTTTACAGTGGAGTACACCCTGAAATATACTTTACAGTAAAGTACACCCTGAAATAGACTTTTTACAGTGGAGTACACCCTGAAATATACTTTACAGTAAAGTACACCCTGAAATAGACTTTTTACAGTGTAGTACACCCTGAAATATACTCTTTACAGTAAAGTACACCCTGAAATAGACTTTTTACAGTGGAGTACACCCTGAAATATATTCTTTACAGTAAAGTACACCCTGAAATAGACTTTTTACAGTGGAGTAAACCCTGAAATATACTTTTTTACAGTGAAGTACACCCTGAAATAGACTTTTTACAGTGGAGTACCCCCTGAAATACACTTCTTACAGTGGAGTACACCTTGAAATATACTTTACAGTAAAGTACACCCTGAAATAGACTTTTTACAGTGGAGTACACCCTGAAATATACTTTACAGTAAAGTACACCCTGAAATAGACTTTTTACAGTGGAGTACACCCTGAAATATACTCTTTACAGTAAAGTACACCCTGAAATAGACTTTTTTCAGTGGAGTACACCTTGAAATATACTCTTTACAGTAAAGTACACCCTGAAATAGACTTTTTACAGTGGAGTACACCCTGAAATATACTTTACAGTAAAGTACACCCCTGAAATAGACTTTTTAAAGTGGAGTAAACCCTGAAATACTTTTTACAGTGAAGTACACCCTGAAAAAGACTTTTTACAGTGGAGTACCCCCTGAAATAGACTTTTTACAGTGGAGTACACTCTGAAATATAATTTACAGTAAAGTACACTGTGAAATACTTTTTTCAGTGGAGTACACCCTGAAATATACTCTTTACAGTAAAGTACACCCTGAAATAGACTTTTTACAGTGGAGTACACCCTGAAATATACTTTTTAACAGTGAAGTACACCCTGAAATGGACTTTTTACATTGGAGTACCCCCTGAAATAGACTTTTTTATCCAAGTACCTCCAACTCTCACTTCAGCATTTATGATTGTAAAAAATGAGTCCAAAGGCGCAGGAACACATTTGTACAATGTGTACAATATGTACTAGAAAATATATTATCAATAGGATAATTAAAGAAATATACATAAGTGTGTAAATTACAGTTGTGTGTAATTATAATGTAAAATACTTCTCAATATAATATATCATCATATTATCCTAACAAATGTCTAATAAGTTGTCCTTTCCATGTCAGAAAACTCCTGCTCATAGTTGGACATATAAACCCCCTCAGTGACGTCATCAATCCAGACAGTTTCAGTCTGCAGCAGCACTGAAGAAAACTGACTGAAATAACCCCTGGTCTTTTTTGGCAGATTTTACACATGTAATAGCTGTTTGATAGCTGTATCAAATTCGATTTCCTTCTACAGGAAAACATAGGATTAACTGATGGGAGCGTTTCAGTGGCGGAGTGTTTTCTATGTGTCATATGTGAATTTGTAGGATTCTAGCGTTGACCATCTGGTTGTATCAGTTCCAAGTGTGTGTTTTATCACATTGACTAAAACTTACACAACAAAACTCCTATGTAACACAGGATATGGTTTTATCATATCAACAGAGTTTTATGTCTCCTTTTACATGAAAAAAAAAAAAAACAACAACAAGGATTAACTTCATGTCGTTTATCTGCTGTCTGCATGGGTTTTTTATTGATGGCAAAGTTTTTTTCAGTGGTATTTGACTAAAATAGGTTTAGATTTCTCATCTGCCCGTCTCTGAATTCAATAAGAGGCAAATTTATTGGTCCCCGTAGAAGCCAATAATGTAATAAACAACCAATAATGTAATATGGCCGATAAGTAATAAATTTGCCATTTTTAAAATGTTAATAGGCTAAAAAGCGCACTTCCTAAAAAGTAAACCACATACTATAAAACACCTGTTATAAGGTCATAAATGGACAACAAAAACACTCATATTCACCTATTTACAGCTTCAAAATGTATGTAAAATCTCTGAAAACAATCAACATGCTTCTGGACGTCACTGAGGCACGGGATTGGCCCCATATGTAATGTTTAAGGACAATGGCCAAAAATATGTCACTTGCCTGATAAAGGGTTTTAAAAAATGAACATTAAGTTGAATTCATATTTTCATGTTAAAAGAATCAAGTTGTGGCAATACTGGGGTAATACCTGCAGGTCTGGATAGAAGGGCAGATAAATACTTGTTAAATATATAATTCCACTTTTGCCTTAAAGTCTAGAACCATCAGATGGAAGAAACCAGAACCTTCCTCATACACTGTAAAAAAAAAAAAGTAGAAAAAAAAAGGGTAATATTCCGGAAGCAGGGGTGCCCAAAAAAATACTGTAAAATAATGGAAAATAACCATCTCATAAAAATACAGTAATTTTCCATAATTAAAATATCGTTTTTGTGCCCTAACTTTACATGAGATTTGCTTTTTTTTTTTTTTAACTTTTTAATGTTTAATAAAGACATATTTCCATGTATTAAAATAATCAAATTACATATATAAAAAAAAAAATATAATAATATATATATATATATATATATATATATATATATAATATATATATATATGTGTAATTTTCAATGAGACTAAGTTGTACAATCCACTGATAAATACTGTATTTGGACAATTTATCAGTGCTTATACATGTTATATATTCACAAAAATACATTTATTCAACATTTTTGTTGTGAAACCTCCCATAATTACACAAGATATTTGTCAATTAACAAACAAGTCTTGTTAAACTTACAGAACAAATACTTCTTTTATGGTAATTGTCAGTAATTTTATCTCATTTCATTATTTTTTTATAGTATTGAACTTTAAATTAACAGTTTAATCTCATAAATAAAAAATAAATATTTGTGAAATTATGATACATTTGCAAATGTATTTTAACTATATTTTTCTGTGAAAAAAGCAAAAAATCTCTTTTAAAAAATGGAAATTTTATCGTTATTCACAGTTACAGTTTTTTTTGTGTTATTTTACATCTGACATGTAAAATCACAGCCTATTTTTGTCATTTCATTGATATTTTGTCATTTCATTGATATTTTCCTTGTATCTTAAAAATACAGGAAAAATCTATAAAATAAACAGTGAAAATTCTGTTAAATTACAGATTTTTTTTTTTACAGTGTACAATACACGGATTCTAAAAGTTTAGGATATTTATCAAATGGAGCAGATCCCATTCTCACTAAGGGTTCAGAGAACCACCTTTACTAACAGATGGAACCTCTGCCACCTTTATCACTGCAATAATAATAATATATATTTATATATTTTTTAAAGATTTGTTTTTAATTAACAGAAGCTTTTACAGGATATTTATGGTGTTTAAAAAAACATCTACAGTTTGTTACAGTGAGATAAGGCACAAATAAATATTTACTGAGATAAAAGACAAACAATTTTTCAGATAAAACACATTTTTTATTTGACACCCGCATACAAAAATCTGCATTTAACACGATAAAAAGGACACGGAAATTCCACGCTACTATTTTTTTGAATATGTTTTTATTCCGTCACAGGTGCATTTTGGGAATTGAAGTAAATATTCAAGGCAGACGATTTGACAAAATGACCACTATTGCAAAACTACTCGTGATTTATTAGTGTTTAAATGTTCAGGTTCCGTATGTAACACCAGTGGACACGATGGGTTCCACACCAAACCTGGAATGAGACTGAGATTGATGAAAAACCCACATGTGTGGATTAGAAAACACCACTAGGATCAACACATTGAACACAGTGTCTTTATTTAGAGTCTATAGAAGACTATTTACACACATTTACACATCTAATGCACTGACACCCAGGAGATTTAATGTCCATATTTGGGTCCTATTTTTGGACCCAGTATTTTTATTATAAATTCATTAATTATGGGCTGGATCAGAGTAACAGTTATAAATTTTTTTGCATGTATCTGAGGTCATCATTAGGTCCATCCTGGGGGGAAATATGTCTACATTTACCTTTTATTATTTGGTCTAAAAGATGGAAAAGTGTCAGATACTAAAATTAACCCAGTTTCATGGACAGACCCACATACAGCTGAGAAAAGGGAAATAAACTTATTGAAATGTACAGGCGGTTGGACAAAATAATGGAAACACCTTAAAAATCAACAAAATATAATTTAATATGGTGTAGGTCCGCCTTTTGCGGCAATTACAGCCTCACTTCTCCGAGGTATTGATTCATACAACTTGTGAATTGTTTTCCAAAGAATTTTAAGCCATTCTTCAGTTAGAATACCCTCCAACTCTTTTTAGAGGCGATGGCGGTGGAAATCGACGTCTTACTTGAATCTCTAAACTGACCATAAATGCTCAATAATGTTGAGGTACTGGGGACTGTGCCGGCCATACGAGATGCTCAACTTCATTAGAATGTTCCTCATGCCATTCTTTAACAATTCTAGCTGTATGGATTGGGGCATTATCATCTTGAGGTGAAGGTGTTTCCATTATTTGTCCAACCCCTGTATTTAAATCAGGGGTCTCAACTCATTTTCTTTCAGGTTCCCCATTCAGCCCGATTTGATCTTTCAGTGGGCCGAACCAGTAAATAATAACAGAATAACATATAAATAATGACAACTCGAGATTTTGTCTGTGTTTTAGTGCAAAAAAAAAAACATTATATGATGAAAATACAGGCTTTTATAAACTATCCAAAAAAAAGATGTGAATAACCTGAAAAACTGAAATTTCTTAAGAAAATAAGTGCAATTTTAACAATATTTCTGCCTCAATTTATCATTTCTACATGTGCATAATGGATCAGATCTACAAAGACACTAAACACTGAGTAACAGGCAGAAAATAGTTGAAATTCTGCCTGAATTTTCTTTAAACATTTCAGGTTCTTCGTATTTGTTCAGGTTCAGGTTAAATGAGACCCCTGATTTAAATACATCCATTGTATGTACTGATAAAAAAAAAAAGGTAAATCTAATAAAAACTAAGTTAAAAAAAACACCCGTAATGACCAGTGTGACCCTGAGCTGACCTGTAGTGGACACATGACCACCTTTGTGACTGGAAGCAGAGTGGGAGTCATTCTTCCTGATAAAGACATCACCTGTTGGATCCAGTCGAATGAGCAGGACTGACCCCACGGTGCTGATGTGTCCCACATCTTTAACAGTGTGTCCAGTCCTCCCTGTGTCAGCCCAAGCACCACTGGATAGTAATGATTTGTGCAGAGGTTAATGATGTGGAAGAGCCCAGTTTCCGACCCCTTGGCTGCCTCTGATAGTGTCTGTTTGTCTGTCTGTCTGTCTGGATGTGTCTGCCGAGGTGAGCAGCCTTCACTTCCTACTGCTGGCTGCCAATTTTCCACCATGATCCCATGATCCACTAATCCCTCACAGCTGCCCCCCCCCATCGTTCCATTCTAACTTTCTTTTTGCCTCTTCTGCAGACATTGATGAATGTACCTTCGCTGGTATCTGTGTTCAACGGACATTGCCGGAATATTCCAGGCCTTTTCAGATGTGAATGCAACATCGGTTATGAACTTGACAGAAGCGGAGGAAACTGTACAGGTAAGACTAGAGAAAGTACTGGATACGTTTACAAGCACTGGGTACATTGACGTGCACTGGGTACACATATATGCATTGGGTATATATCCCATATTACTTGTATATATCCTATATTACCGTATATATCCTACATTACCCGTATATATCCTGTATTGCCTGTGTATATCCTTTATTACCTGTTTATGTTCTATATTATCTGTATATATCCTTTATTACCTGTATATATCCTATATTATCTGTATATCTACTTTATTACCGTATATAACATATCTATATATGTATATGTATTGTGTATATATATATATATATGTATATTGTGCATGTACTTGTTTCTCACTGTTTCCCCAAACCAAGGTTCCAGGTTCACGGTTCACTTTATTGTCATACATGTCGTATATACATGAAACCAAATCAGCCCTCAGGACCAGCAATATACAAAGTAAAGTCCTATAAAATGAATCCTATATTTAATAATAATACAATAGAACCTGATAATAACATTAAAACCTAATAATGAATAATTCCTAAATCCTACAGTGCCAGATTACCGCTGTCTGTTTCTGTCCCAGTAGATTGAACACAGTGTGAAGGGTCTTCAGTCTCTAAGTAAAACTAACTTTTTTGCTGCCTTCTTGCTTTTTGTGCCTCAGATATCAACGATAGTGTGCGGACCCAACCATCGTATTAACGGAGTGTGTGTGAACATCCTGGAAGCTATCACTGTAACTGCCCCCGAGACTTCGAACTCAACCCCACCCGGGTGGCTGTGTGGGTGAGGGTCACCAGGTTCACTCTGTCCATCTGTGTCCACTGATACTGACCTGAAGTATAAGACACACCCTGCATCCATCCATCTGTCTGCGTCTGCGTCTTATTCCTGTAGATACTCGTTCTGGAAGCTGCTATCTGGCCGTACGATCCAGAGGAGACGCGTCTGAGAGCCTTGACTGCTCCAATGAGATCGGCGTGGGTGTTTCCAAGGCGTCCTGCTGCTGCTCATTGGGTCAGGGGCTGGGGAAACCCCTGTGAATCCTGCCCCTCCGTCAACTCCAAGTAAGTCAGGACAGCCCACTTCTGTCCTCATGTTTCTGTTCATGTTTCTGTTGGATCATTGAATCTGTAAATCAGTTCAAATGGGGTTTTGAGTTGGAACCAACAGGTTCTGACCGCCGTACGGAAGCTCTACATCTGGATGTGTGGTTGGACGCTGTAAACCCAGCTGACTTTACACATGCTCAACGTTAATGTATCTGTAGTTGAATGAGAAGAATGCAACACATCGAATGAATGACATCCACCTAACCTACACAGATGTGACATTAAATGAATACTTTCATTCCATTTCTGTAGATGGTGTAAAAGGGGCGGGTCGAACGGTGACATGGTTACATTGTTTTATGTTCAATGGGCTCAAACTTCGTACATATATTATCTGTATCAGTGTTTCTCAACAGGGGCGGTATGGAGCACTGTCAGGGGGCATTTGGAGTGAGAAAGCTGAGGGGGTGGGGGCGCCGAGACCAAAATGGGGGCGTTAGTCTGGATAAGTGTCAATTTCAAGCAGCGTGTTATGGAAATGCAGAATTTCCGTAACACTGGGGCCTCTTGCCAGGTCATCGTAAGTAAGAAGCTGTTCTCAATTTATTTAGCCCTGGTAAAATAAACTACTACCTACTACTAGTCCCCCCCCAAAGTGCTTAAGCTACACTGAAGTTAAAATTTTGGAAGTTTGTTGGAAACTTTTAGACTATTAACACTGATTTCAGTAATGTTAGCCTATTTGTAGCTTTCCTTCACTGGTAACTTTGTCGACCTGCCTCATCTTTTGAAGGTGTGTGTTGTGGGGGTGTGTGATGTATGCCGTAAAGCAGTCCAGTTTGTCGTTTCTTTTTGTGTCGGGGTTCCAACCATCAAACCAGAAGTCTCATTGTGTCAGTGCAGGAGATACAGATGCTCTGGAGTGATGACAAAAGAGTAACTGAACCTTTTGGGAGTTGCTGTTTGAGGGTTTTTTTTTTTTTTTTTAATGGAGAGGGGGAAATATTTGTTTTCCAAAATAACCCATCTACATGTAAACATAGCCCTAAATCCCCAGTCTGGAGACTGGGTTTTGAATCCCCCGTGAAAACACTGATATTGTTTTCAACAAAATTTCTAAAATCCACATCCCGACCCTGAGAGGCAACATCCAGTTCCCCTGCACGGATATTTGTTGTATATTCACACATGCTGTACCAACTTTTGTCAGCAGTCACCGCCAAAGCGTTCACATGAGTTCTGGACATAGCAACGGGATTGTAAGGCTATTGTATTCTAACATTACTGATATCTCCTAAAACATTGGTCCGATCAACTTACTGTTTTACTAGTCTGTTCATTGACCAAAAATACATGAGTATGACAAACTGCAGCAGTCACCTCTGTATAGAGTTAGTGTGATGCCCGACACACACACCACACACACACACACACATACACCCACACACACACCCAAGAGTCCACTCCCCTTTTCTAATACAGATAGTAGACTTTATGTGCCGCTCTACCAACACACTGACCACATGCAGCCTGTTCTTGTCATGCGATCAATGTGTTTTTGCTGTTTTTGTTGCTGGTAAGAATGAACCAGCTTTGTGCAACGTACTTGGTAATTACCAGCAGATGCTTCCAGACACTAGAGAGAATGACTCATCCCCTTTTTCTGTTTAAGAAAAAAGGTTTGCCTTCTCTGACCAGAACTAAACGGTTTCCTTGAGTATCTGCAGTCATGTCCGGTCTACTGGACTGCTTTGATAGTGGTGTCATCTGGGATGACTGATCAGACTGAACGATGCCAACACCTCAGGGCTAACCTGGTCATGTGACTAGAACCCATCATTTGTTGTTCCTGGCAACAAAGCAGCTTTATTGGTTTGTCTGTTTTTGTGTCATGGTTGTTATTTATAATGATGTGGTGGTGTGTTTTGGGTTACAGCGGAGTACAAGACGCTGTGTCCTGGAGGAGAAGGCTTCAGACCCAACCCCATCACCGTCATCTTAGAAGGTCAGTCATGTGACTACTCTGGTCGTCTAACTCACAGCCCCTTTCTCAGTCCTGTTTTATACTCATCTGTACTTCATAGACTATACACACTGTACACTGCACTCAACTTCAGAGGGCATTTTGTACTTTGTACTCAAGTACAGTTACTTCATACACCGGTTACTTCTTACTTTTTTTAATTTAGATTTTGCACAGTGGTTAGTGGAACAAATGTATAAAATTCAACACACTGTTGAACATTGTTTATTGTTTAAATGGATCCCTATTAGCTGCCACCATAAGGGTGTGGCTACCCAATCCATACCCAGAAACTGGATTGGTACCTTGCATGCACGAAATTATGTCACATCCATCATTCACCGTTGTCGTTTATGGCTGATTCTGCGAAACTGTTACTTTAACAAATATAGATTTAATAGGAAAAAAACCCAAACTGCTAATATAACAATAATATATACATTGCATTAAATTCACGGCGGTTTCTGTAGGTTCTGTCGGAAAAACTCAGGCTACAGTCTTCTCCTCTTCTAGGTGGTGGGCTGGACCCCAATATCATTTTTGATCAATATTGAGAAGTTGTGTGTGATTTCTTTGCAAGACGATATACCTAAAAAATTGTTCAAACTTCTTTTAAACACTTAGTTTTAAGCAGGCAAACCAGCAGGACAGCTAAATTAAGTTTCATGGACAACCAGGATCCACTTCTGAAGATATTGGAAAAGTAACAGAGACGAAAATGTTCTCAATAATAAATTGATCTTTTTGCTTAAACAATGCTGATTTACGCTTCTAAAATTTAAATAATGTCAAACTTTCGTGTATAGCGCATGAAAAACAAAACACGGGACAGGATGTAGACGTGTTTCTCTGAGCATCTTGCATGCGGCGGTACCGATCCGGTTTCCATAGTTAGCCATAGTGGTTGCTACTCTTCCTGGAGTCTGTAAAATAGAAATACAGTTACAAAATACATACATAAAGAAAAACAAGTTTACAGTTCATTGTTATCAGCAAGCTGAACATTTCATCTCAACACATAAACCTTAAAACATTTAAACCTTTACTTTACAGTAACTTGGATTGAAAGAGTCACAACAATCATTTGGATTCCTGTATTTTCTTGAGTAGTTCCTGTTGAGTGTTTTTTTTTAAAACAGTATTTCTAACCTGATTAGATTCTAAACTTCTCGTTTGTCTTTATTTCATTGACAAGTGTAAGAATAGAGAAAAAGTTCAAAAACTGAGCCTGAGATATATTTACTGTTTCTGTATTGAAAAACTGGATTTAAACTAATGCAAGATTTACTACCAGCACAACCATCAGTCACACACTGCTCTCTCCATAATCTAATACTTTCATATATAATAATATAATGTATTTCCTGCATAGTGAAGAAATTAACATCAGATCAGCATATAGATCACAGGTGTCAAACATTTGGCCCATGGGAAAAACCAGCCCGCCAAAGGGTCCAATTTGGCCTGTGGGATGAATTTGTCAAATGCAAAAATGATGTTGAAGATATTAAGAATCAAGGATGTTCAAATCATTTTAGTTCAGGTTCCACATTCAGACCAATATGATTTCAAATGGGTCGGACCAGTAAAATACTATCATAATAACCCAGAAATAATGAGAACTGTCAATTTTTTTTCTTTATTTTAGTGTAAAAAAGTAAAATTAGATGAAAATCCTTTTATAAAAAATGTGAATAATCTGAACAAATTTGAAAAAAATGAAATGTCTTAAGAGAAGTGAGTGCAATTGTACTAATATTCTGCCTGTTACTAAATGTTTTGTATATTTGTAATTAGGGCTGTGCATTGGCAAGAATCTGCCGATACGACACAAATCAAAATACTAGGATCACGATACGATATATCATGATATATCATGATACTGTTAAAAAGGCAATTTTTTATTGGTTTTGTTTCTTTTCTTAAAAGATTATTTCTTGGAAATATTGAATTACACTAGAAATCTGCAAAAATACTAAACACATTTTTATTTGATCCCAACAGGATCTAATGCTATATCACAAAATGTTCCTGTGTTCAAACTGAAATTCTGTTTTACAGACATTACAGTTTAAGATCCTGTTCAAATGTTTATATTCTATTAGTTCAGAACTAACATCAGAACAGTATTTTAGTTCAATCCCAACAAAGGAACGAACATTATTTAATAAAAAAGTGTTAAATAATAGTAAATAAATATAAACAAAAAAGAAAAACAAAAAAACAAAAATGAACTGCTGCAATATCTGCATTTGAGCAAATACCTAAAAATATCGATACAGTATTGTGAAATGAAATATCGCAATATATTGTAGAATCGATATTTTCTTACACCCCTATTTGTAATTGTAATATAAGTTGTAATACACATGTGTAAATGATAAACTGAGGCAGAATATTGTTAAAATTGCACTTATGTCTCTTAAGACATTTCAGGTTGTTCATGTTATTCAGATTTTTTAAGGAAATGTTGTAGATGTAAACATTTTCATCCTGTAGTTATACTGTTTTGACTGTTATTATTTCGCTGTTTTTGCCCATTTGGGATCATATTGGGCTGAATGTGGAACCTGTAAACCCAGTTCAACTCCAACCACAGCTGGACCAGGTCCATCATCTGGACCAGTTCAGCACCAGTATTTATCCAATAACAGACAAAAACACACAACATTTACATCAAAACCATCACATCCTTCAACCTTGTTGGAGAGAATGTAGAGATATCCATGTAAATCATACTCATGTCTTTTGGTTTTGTCCTAAACTTGCACCATTCTGGGATCATGTTTATTCAACAGTTGTTCAGATACTGGGTTAGACAATCTCCAAAACATGTTTGCTGATGTATTTTGGATGTATTATGGGTAATAATGAAAGAAAAAAATGATAGATATTTGTTTAAAATACTATTATCAGCCTGTAAAAAGGCTATTACCAAAAAAATGGTGCACATTAGAACCACCTACAACTAACAACAGGATACAAACTATGAATGGAATATTTAAGATTCTGACCCTTAGACTGAAACTGAAGAAGAACTGAGTCATGATAAATGGAAGAAATGGACAATCTTCATTTCAGCGTCATATGACTAAAAACAATTGTTAGTCACAAGGTTTATTGTAGTCAGTGTATCCCAAATGTCCCCTATGTTTGTCTTGTTCTGTAATGTACATAAAATAAACAATAAAAATAAAGTAAAAAAAAAAAAAATCACATCCTACTCACCACAGATGATCATTATTTTTATATATAAATGTACCCTCCTTTCTTTGAACCCTTCTTGTCACTGTCTTGTAATGCATGTGGAAATGACCAAAAATAGCCACTTGCCCTATCTGCGTACTTCTCCCACCACTGAACAGCGAACACACATCCACCCATCGCTAACTGCCGTTTTCTTTTCCTGTCAGACATTAATGAATGCCAGGAGCTGCCAGGCTTGTGTCAAGGAGGCCAGTGCATTAACACCTTTGGGAGTTTCCAGTGTGAATGTCCCCGAGGTTATGCACTCAACATAGAGACCAGAGTCTGCGAAGGTAACTGCACAGTCTGCCCCCATCACACATGCACGTTAACAGACAGGTCACCCACTCCCCTTTTTCTATTGCCCCGGGGTATTTTATAATGAGGATTGTGTTCAGTGCAGACACTTGCACCAGGAAAAACCAATAAGAGGAAAAATCCAACAAATATGTGGACTGTTTGGTCCCTGTAGATGAACCTGCAGATCATTCTAGTTCAGGGGTGGGAAACCTGTGGCTCCAGGGCCACATTTGGCTCTTGGGTCCTTTTCCAGTGGCTCCATGTGGGTTTGTCAAAAACATTAAAATGAATGAAATTTTTTTTTTTTTTTTTTTACTCCATCCCCCAAAGAGGAGTCAAGGGTATTGTTTATGGTTCAATTTGTTTGTTTCTTTGTTTGATTATTAACACTCTAGCACCAAAACTATTGATTGAATTCATACCAAATTGGGTTTATATATCACCAGTGACCCAGAATAGATTTCATTATATTTTGGGAACAGTATGTCAAAGTTAAAATTTTTTTGAATTTTTCAAATCTTTTTTTTTTTCCCTGTTACTTTGAATGAGCGAAATTTCAAATGTTTGTAGCAGCAAAACTGTTGGTTGATTTCATACCAAATTTGGTTTATATATCACCAGTGACCCAGAATAGATGTGATTACATTTTGGGAAAATTAGGTCAAAGTTCAAACTTTTTATGAATTTTTTTACATCTTTTTTTTTCTCCATTTACTTATAATGGGTGAAATTTCACATGTTTGTCTCAGCAAAACTATTGGTTGAATTTATATCAAATTGGGTTTATGTATCGCTAGTGACCCAGAATAGCCCGGAAAAAGCCCGGTTCAGACGATGAGAAAACTGAGTCCAGAGGAAGGAGGCTGTGATGTGGTCAGCCTTGGACAGAACACAGATGACAGAAGGAAAGAGGAACAGAGAAACGAAGAAGATAGGGGAACTGGAGACGAATGAAAAAGGTGTTTAGCAAGGCAAAACAGGGAACGGAGAAGGGAGGAAGGGTGAGGGTTAGACAGTGACATGTGGCTGGCAGCATTTTAATTAGCAGTTTAATTAATTATTGTGTTTGTTGGCCAGGAGGACAAACGCTGCTGTCTTCTCTGTTTAGTCCAGATCTATGACAGCGTATTAAGGCCACATAACAAAGTAATAACACTGTCACTATGAGAATAAAGTTGTAAAATATCAAGATAAAACCTGTAATTTTATGAGAATGAAGTCGAAAACAGAGTCATAATTTTACAAGAATGAAATCGTAGTATTATGAGAATAATGTCGTCATATTTTGAGGATAAAGACATAATATTATGAGAATAACATCGTAATTTGAAAACAGGCAGAAATAATATAATCATTTATGAGATAATGTAGAACTTTTGGGGTTTACGCACGGTGAAATACTGCACCGATTAGCCCCACCCACCATCAACACATTAGCAATAGTCTAAGGACTTTGAAGCCAGTTTGCACACACCATTGCAGTTTTGCCAATTTCACTACACCTGAAAAACCACCTCTTACAAGCACAAAAACTTTTCATCGAAAACAAGAGTTTTGACGAAATTGTCATTTTTCCATTAGGCGGATTTTTATGCACAAGTTAAATTAATACAATTTGAGGGTCAATGGAAAAGTGACGACTGAGGCAAAGGATTGGCCCCATATTAATGTTTGCGGAAATGACCACAAATAGTCGCTTACCCGATAAAGGGTTGAATACACTGGATTTGAGGCATTTGAGAGAATGCAGTGGGTTTTATTTTCCTTCGATGTGTTTCTTTCTACCCCACCCCCTACCCCCTCCATTCCATCCTCATTTGTATAAGACGTTTTAAATCCTTTCTATCCGTTCTTGTTTCTGTTGTCAGATATCAATGAATGTGAGCGTCCTGGAATCTGCGGCCCAGGCCAGTGCTACAACACCATCGGGAACTACACCTGTATCTGTCCGGTGGACTACATGCAGGTCAACGGAGGGAACAACTGCATGGGTAGGTCTGCACGCTGCTGCGCTAACAGGACCATCTCACAGCGGCGTTTTCTATTGAACGGCCTCTTTGTTTCACACAGACATGAGGAAGAGCTACTGCTACAGGAACTTCTACTCCGACAACAGGACGTGCGATGGAGAACTCACCTTTAACATGACCAAGAAGATGTGCTGCTGCTCCTACAACATCGGCCGTGCGTGGAACAAACCCTGTGAACAGTGTCCTGTGCCCAGTACCGGTGAGAACACGTACAAACACAACACAGTAAGACAGTGCCTCCCCACCCCCACCCCTTTGGAGGACAAAAAACCTCCAGGCCCCTCTCAACCCCAACAACATTATAACAGTGGTGCAATTAGAACTTTTATTGAAAGAAATATCAATATCCTAACAATATTTTTTGCTTTTCCTTGAATAATTTTTGTTCAAATAAAAATAACTTAGATTTTTGTTTGAATAATCCAAATAAACTTAACCAGACTGCAATATTTGTCCAAATAAAAATAGGAAATGTGCAATTATCTTACAACTTTTTGCAGCTGCCTTTTTAAGTTGTGGGTTGTTTTGTTTTTTGTTTTTCTTTTGTCTTTCCTTTTTTTTGTCTTTGTTTTTTTCCTCTTTGTAAATGTCTGAAAATATGATAAAATCAGTAAAAACTTAAATGGCAAAAAAAATTATCGTACAACTGCACTGCAAAAATCAAAATCTTACCAAGATAATTTTCACTTGTTCCATTGGCAGATTTTTATGCTCAATTCAAGATTTTTTTTGCTTAATTCAAGCAAAAAAATTCTGTTAGTGGAACAAGTGAAAATTATCTTGGTCAGATTTGTTGAAATCAGATTTTCCTGATCTATTGTCTATAAATCAGTTCTTATATCTCACTGAAAAGTTCCTCTTTAGGTGATTCTGTCTGATTTAAGTGTGATGAGATATTTGGACTAGAAATGAGACAAATACACTTGGTAAGATTTAGATTTTTTCCAGTGTAAGACAATGCAGTTCCTTTTTTTAGTCCAACACATGTTGGTTCCACAGATGAACATGTGACCAATGTCAGTGGGTCCATGAGCCCGTTTCCATTGGACATCTGAGAACATTCAAGTCCAAACTGGTCCAAAACACAAACCTGTGTGTCCTCTATGTGTCTTTTCCAGTCTAGTCCTTGTCCATTGTCCAAACCTAAACTCTTTGTCTAGTCTAGTGATGGATCACCATGGTAACAGATTGGTTTGGTGTCCGTCACAAAATGAGTCTAGGATGCTCCAACCATCAAACATTAGTTCCACCTCATACATGTTCAAACCTGAAGAACAAAAAAAGACCCAGGACTGATCCATGACCCCCCTGGGAAGACTTCACACACACCCCTAGAGGGCCCACCCTCTAGGTGGTAAAAGTACTCACATTCTGTACTTAAGTACAAGTACAGCTACTCAAGTGAAAAAATACTCTTGTAAAAGTAGAAGTACTGATTCAACTCCTTTACTTAAGTAAAAGTAAAAAGTACAGCTTCTCAATTGTAATAAAATACAAAAGTAAAAAAAAAAAAAAAATGCATTTTTTTTGCCACGAATGAAATAATACTTATTTAACCAGACAAAATCAAAAAAGTTTCCGTTTTCTAATTCCACAGTGAATGGTACTGCACCGGGTCTGGTATCCGACAGGTAACCTGCAAAAACATGTGGGGACGGGTAATAAATAAATAAATAAAATAAATATAAGAATTTTCATGGGTATGGGCATGGATAAAATTAAACAAAATGCAGGCGGGTAGAGGGCAAGGAAGTGAAAAAATAGAAGAAGATTCATGGATGAAAATAATTTGCAGGACATTTAATGATGATGATTAATTCAGATGTGCCTAATTAATCAGTGGTCACAACAAGAAGTAACTGTAGAAAAAGTAACGAGCCTATTCTGAGAATGTAAGGAGTATAAAGTACAGATATTTATGCAGCAATGTAGGGAGTAAAACTAAAAAGTTGCCAGAAAAATAAATACTCAGGTAAAGTACAAATACCTAAAAAATCTACTTAAGTATAGTAATGAAGTACTTATACTCCATTACTTCCTACCTCTGAGTGTGACTGACAGAATGAGTTTTTTCTGTGTTCCACCCGTTCAGATGAATTTGCCATCCTGTGTGGCAGTGAGAGACCAGGGTATTACATCGATATCACCACTGGACGAGTGATTGGTAAGATTTACCCATGAACACTTCAGGTTTGATGTGATCAGAGAGGATTGTATTGTCCTCGTCCTCAGCTTTTGTGCTGCTCTTCTTCTAGATATTGATGAGTGCAGGGAAATCCCAGGAGTGTGTGAGAACGGAGTGTGTATCAACATGATCGGCAGCTTCAGGTGTGAGTGTCCCATCGGCTTCATCTACAACGACAAACTACTGATATGTGAAGGTAAGACGTCAACTCCACCACCGATAATGTGAGGCCTTGTCATTTTATGAACTAAACCACTTTAAACCAGTTAAACCCTTTAGAGTTCACTCACAGAAATACTCTGAAATTCTAAATTCCAACCTTAGTGAGTTATTGGAGGAAAGAAATAGAAAAAAAAAAATTCAAAATGTTTTACTGTTATGTAGAAAGTCAAGGTTAATTAACATGTAAGGTGAGAGGAGCATGTATTTTAGAACATTAGTCCCCCGTGCGTGCTGGTCCAGACCCCTTCCACGTCCACATGAACCCTTTGAACATCAGTCCTTACATCAGTACCATTAGTACAAGAAGTGGACCTTACAGACCCTGGAGACCACATTGGACCTGAGAGTTTTGACTCACTGTCCTCACTGGAACTTCTGCTTTCACTGTCTTGTAATGCATGTGGAAATGACCAAAAACAGTCACTTGCCCGATAACAGGTTTTAACAAGGGAATGTTTTCGTCTTCTGCAGATATTGATGAATGCCAGAATGGGCCGGTGTGTCAGCAGAATGCAGCCTGTCTGAACATGCCGGGAAGTTACCGCTGCGAGTGCAAGTCCGGATATCGCTTCACACCCACTGGACAGTGTCTGGGTAGGTTTTAGGACTGATGTCTATGTGGTTTGTACCCTAAAGCCAAAAACAGTCAGCAGTCAGACTATTTCAGTTCTGATGCCAATACCAATGCTGGGGCCTTGGTTATCTGTCAATACCAGATAACGATCTGATCAAGGTTCTAATAGTTTGGTATTTTTCATTGTAGTTTAGTTTTATTTAGTTTTGACTTTTTTTCTCTAATTCAGTTAGTTTTAATTAGTTTTTAGAGCAGGTTTGCTAGTTTTTATTAGTTTTCGTTATTTTCTAAATGCTTAGTTTTAGTATTAATTTTAGTTTTGTCGTATCTTTTTTTTCTTCGTCGTATTCAAACAAATCCCAGACAGGCTGACAAGCAGCAGACACTCTGCTGCTTTCTCCCAACTTTAATCTCCAGTTTTCCAGGTAGCGTGGGGACCAGAAGACAACTGGAAACCACAAGTAACCACAAGTGATGGCCTGTTAAATATCATATGGTGCCTCTAGCTAAAATAGCTCGAGCAAAATAAATCGATTTCGTATCAATCCAACATTGACAAAGATGAAAACGAAGGGAATTTTATCCATAATTTTTATCCGTTTTAGTTAGTTTTGTAAACACACAATACAGTTTCAGTTAGTTATCGTTTTTTCTTTTAATTATAGTTTTTATTTATTCAGTTTACGAAAATGTTTTTTCAATTCTAGTTTCCATCATTTCGTTAGTTTTCGTTAACGATAATAACCTTGGTCATTACTCAGAAATAGGGTTGAAGATGGACCTGTGGAGTTGAATTAATGAAGAATTCAGACCCAAGCAGAGCATTTACAGTTTATGTAGACCACAGGGAAATGTTGGAAAATGAAGAATAGCATTTAAAAAAAGCAGAATATCACTCCTTTAATTTAAGCGATTTCAGGAAATGTTTTTATTTTGAAGTCTGTTGACACAGGAAGTACCTTCAGATTGTGTTGACAAAAGAAAAAAAAACCTTTCGGTGTGGGGGCCGCCCAACAGTCTGAGAAACACTGGTGTAAGTTAATATGGAAGATCAAAGCCCCAGAGGCTGCACCATGACAGCTGAGGAGTTCTTCAGGGTGGGCTTGTTATTAGGGAGGAGGGAATGTGGAGCATGTGTTGAGCTGTTGAACATGTGCAAGTCAAACATGCCACTGTCATTCTGGACCGTCTGCACTGATAAGACAACATCCTGTTTTCCTTCCTGACTTTCTTGCAAGTCGTATCAACAAACTCAGACTGGATTTATTCACATATGAGTTCATCAGAACACTAATCACAGCTGTATTTATGTGTCTGATTTTTACAGCACGTGAAGAAGAGTTTTTTTAAAACAAGGTCCAATATGTAATAAGTAGGGCTGTGTATTGGCAAGAATCTGGCGATACGATACAAATCACAATACTAGGATCACAATACGATAATTCACAATACTGTTAGAAAGGCCATTTTTTTTGTTTGAATCTTTTTTTAAACTGATTATTTCCTGGAAGAATTGAATTACACCAAAAATATGTACAAATACTAAACACATTTTTATTTGATCACAGCAGGATCTAATGTTATATCACAAAATGTTCCTGTGTTCAAACTGAAATTCTGTTTTACAGACATTACAGTTTAAGATCCTGTTCAAATGTTCATATTGTACTAGTTCAGAATTAACATCAGAACATTATTTTAGTTCAATCCCAACAAAGGAACTAACAAAAAATTATCCACTAGCTCAAAAAATTATCCAGTAAAAGAAAAATAACAAAACAGAACAGCCCAAAAATTATCCATCATAAGAAAAAAAAAACATCATCCACCTTTTCAATTAAGGGGGCGCTGTTTACCCGAAAGGTCTCTTGCTTTAAAATTAAGGCCACCACAAAAAATAAAAGCACAGGCTGAAAATTTTTTAGATAATTTTTTGGGCTAGTGGATCATTTTTTGGGCTGTTCTCTTTTTTTTCTTACAGTGGACAATTTTTTGGGCTGTTGCACCTCTGGGCCACCGTACATTACAGTTTAAGATCCCGTTCAAATGTTCATATTCTATTAGTTCAGAACTAACATCAGAACATTATTTTAGGTCAATCCCAACAAAGGAACTAACATTATTTAACAAGAAAAGCACCCCCCCCCGATCACCACCAAAATGTAATAATTTCTTCCTTGTCTCAGTATCTACATTTCCTGAAAATTTCATGAAAATCCATCCATAACTTTTTGAGTTATCTTGTTAACAAACAAACACGCACGCACTTTCACAAGCAAAGTGATCACAATACCTCCTAACAAAAGAGTGTTAAATAATAATAAATAAAATATAACAAAAAAGAAAAACAAAAATGAACCTCCATAATATCTGCATTTGAATAAATACCTAAAAATATCGATACAGTACTTGTTAATATCGATGCAGTATTGTTAAATGAAATATTGCGATATATTGCAGAACTGATATTTTCTTGCGCCCCTAGTAATAAGTCTATTTTATTCAATAAAAATTATATTCTGAATGTCCATTTTGTCTTACAACTAAAGATGAAATACAGAATTTTAAACTCTTTACCATATTTTTAGAATAACTATGTCAGTCAGTGATAATGAACATCAAACAGCACAGTTACAGTTTTTCTGTTGGTTTATGAAAGGCTTCTTTAAAGGAGTGATATTTTGCTTTTTTTTTTTTTAAATGGAATTCTTCATTTTCGAACCTCTCCCTGTGGTCCACTATAAGTGACCGGACTAACATATGAAAGACGCAAATCAGAGGTAAAAGAACCCATTGAACTGATGCTGATGTGACTTTTGTTTTTGCTGTTTCTTTTCCTTTTTCAGACCGTAATGAATGTGTAGAGAACCCTAGCGTTTGTAATCCTGGTCAGTGCATCGACACGTTGGGAAGTTTCCGCTGCATCTGCCCCAACGGCTTCAAAACCACCCGGGACCAGTCCATGTGTGTCGGTACGTTCAGTTGGATTCTATCAGTTCTTGTCATCTATTGTCATCAAATTGTCTTATCTGATTTAACTCTTGGTAGGTCACTCATAGAAGTAATCTGACAATTAAAATTTCAACCTCATTGTGTTATTAGAGAACCTAACAAGAATGTATTACTTCTGTGAAATTTATAAAAAAAAAGTTAATGTTATGTAGAAAAATCAAGTTTAATGAAGTTACTGTATTTGGTTCCTTACTCTCACACTGCAAAAAAGGCCTGTACAAAAATAAGAAATTTATTTATTTAGAACATGCAAAGAAACAAAATAAAACAAAACAAAGCAAATTAAGACAAAAACAAAACAACATTTAAATGAACAGAATCTATCTTCAAGCACATACAAGTCTGAATATTGCATGGTCGAAAAGGAGTAGGAAGAAGTAGAAACTTATTTAATCCAACCGCTCAGTGCTTTTACACCTTTATCACTAACTTAATACAAGAATCAAACAAGACTGTTTTCCTAATTTTAGCATCGAACCACAACAAATACATAATGCAGTAACTGAATTATACACAACAAAATGTTCATGGCAGTACAGTCACACAAACAGACTCAACAATTCAACAGTTTTCGTCACTAATTACAGCAGATTTATCAATACATCATCCATAAACAAACAGGCCTCATTGTCAAAAAATAAATAAAAAATTAAACTCATTATTGGGTAAAAATGTCTTATTTCAAGTAAAATTATCTGCCAGTGCAGGAAGAAAATTGCACTTAATATTATCTGAGGATTATAGAATGATAAAATTCTTATTTTAAGCAGAAAATACTTGTTTCAAGTCTTCATAGTAAGATTTTTTTTTTTTTTTTTTGCACCTTGTTTTCTTCAATTTCTTGTTCATTTTAATGCCTGGTACAACTAAAGGTCCATTTGTTTGGACAAATATAATGATACCAACAAAAATAGCTCATAGTAGTTTAATTTCTGAGCTGATATCTATCCATTTTTAATGTTTTCTTGATAAAATCCAAAATCACTTCAGTTCTAAGTGATTTTCAGAAGTAACATCATTCCCTACAGTAGTTCCATTACTTCATGGAACCAAACAAAGCACAGGTGGACCTTTCAGACCCTGGAGACCACATTAGACCTTTTAGACCCTGGAGACCACATTGGACCTGACAGACCCTGGAGACCGCATTGGACCTTACAGACCCTGGAGACCGCATTGGACCTTACAGACCCTGGAGACCACATTGGACCTGACAGACCCTGGAGACCGCATTGGACCTTACAGACCCTGGAGACCGCATTGGACCTTACAGACCCTGGAGACCACATTGGACCTTTCAGACCCTGGAGACCACATTGGACCTGACAGACCCTGGAGACCACATTGGACCTGACAGACCCTGGAGACCGCATTGGACCTTACAGACCCTGGAGACCGCATTGGACCTTACAGACCCTGGAGACCACATTGGACCTGACAGACCCTGGAGACCACATTGGACCTGACAGACCCTGGAGACCGCATTGAACCTTACAGACCCTGGAGACCGCATTGGACCTTACAGACCCTGGAGACCACATTGGACCTTACAGACCCTGGAGACCACATTGGACCTGACAGACCCTGGAGACCACATTGGACCTGACAGACCCTGGAGACCGCATTGGACCTTACAGACCCTGGAGACCGCATTGGACCTTACAGACCCTGGAGACCGCATTGGACCGCATTGGACCTTACAGACCCTGGAGACCGCATTGGACCTTACAGACCCTGGAGACCGCATTGGACGTCAGATTACTGACTCACTGTCCTGACTGGAACTTTCACTGTCACTGTTTTATAATGCATGCAGAAATGACCAAAAACAGTCACTTGTCCGATAAAGGGTTAATCCTGTGATGCTGGTTTCAGACACGGATGAGTGTGAGCGACAACCCTGCGGTAACGGCACCTGTAAGAACACCGTGGGCTCCTACAACTGTCTGTGCTACCCCGGCTTCCAGAACTCACACAACAGCGACTGCATAGGTACGTGTGCATGAACCTACGGAAACCTGTGGAAAAACCACATCAAGGGCCGGATCTGCTAAAGGTTTGCGTATATTAAATCAGTGTTTGAAATGTGGTGCACTGCTGTGTTTGTGTTCCTCAGACGTGGACGAGTGCTCAACCCAAAGAGGCCTGTGTCGAAACGGCCAGTGTGTGAACACGGTGGGCGCCTTCCTCTGCGTGTGTCATGACGGATACGAACTCTCCCTGGATGGAAGGCTGTGTGTAGGTGAGTCTGGATTAAAATGAAGGATTTAATGTTAAATCAATCAGAGTGCAGGTATTAGAATGGAAAAATAAAACACACTAATTAAAGGCAGCTGTAAACAAATGAAAAGTTATTTTAAAAGCTTCAGATATTTACTTGTTTTGTTCAACTACATTGTTACCTCCGCCAGGAGGTTTTGTGATCACTTTGCTTTGTGTTTTTGTTTGTTTGTTTGCGTGTTTGTTTGTTTGTTTGTTTGTTAGCAACTTTAGGGGAAAACTATTCCACCCATCTTTACCAAATTGTACCCACAGATAGGCCTAGGCCCTGGGACCAACCCATTAAATTTTGGGCCAAGTAGGCCAAAGTTCAAGGTCACAGCAAAGTCACAAAATCTACAATTTGCCTATCTGTCATCATTGAGCAATTTTCGAAAATTCATAAAAAAATTCAAAACAACTCCGATTAGCCTCCAATTTGATCCACCCGTAGCTTATAACAATATCTTGTATCTGGCACAAAATTGTCCACGTCCACTGTGGAATGTGGACTCTGTGGACATTTCAATTTAACATTGAAAATCCCATTTACCACACATTTTTCATTATAACTCAACAAATATTGATTGGAATTTAATATACAGTGAGGAAAGAAAAAAAAACCTGAACTTTTCTGAATGACTTCAATGAGTAACAAACCTGGTTTGCTTGTCTTCCGGACGTACTGTGACAGAAAATCGCCATTTCTATCAGTTTCCTCGAGCCAGGACCACTTGAACTTATTTTTGATTCCTGCCTCACACTTCAGTTCGTCCCCACGCTGAAGGACAATGAATTCTGACATGATTTCACAGAATATTTAGACCAAATACATTGGCGGTAAAACACTCAAAGCAAATCCACCATCTTGTCTCCAGAGGCCTGAAACGGACCAGGTGTCATCAACAGACCAATCAGTGCTGTCGATACAAGTTTGGCCTTGTAAACAAACATCTCATTGGTCGAGACGAATGGAGAAGAAAGCAATATGGCCGCACCCATGAGACGGACCCAAATAAACATAATTTACACTTTTCAGAGCGATTTATGCGTAATTTTCCAGCTGAAATGTTGCCAAACCAGACGGAAATGATCTGGACACATTTAATTTACCGGAACATGTGGTCAGTTTTCAGGAAAAAACGGATTTCCAGCAAAAATCGGAACACTTTAATCACTGAATATAATGTGACATACACATGACTGGTACCAAGGTTCAACTTTTTCTGCTGTATGGAACAACCTTGAAACTGTTTAATTTAAAAAGAAATAGTCGATCCACACATGCACACCGTTCGAGGTGCTTGGCAGAGGTTTGCGTTCTCTGAACACTTGTTGCTCATAAAGTTGGAATGAAATATTTTTATCTCTTCTCATGAAATGATTGTGAAGCTGTGATTGATTCTTGATAGAAAAAGTGCCACTGGGATTCAGTATATAATCATAAAACCTGGCCAAAAGTGATTACTGATGTGTAGAAACAGGAATAAAAAGAGGAATGTGTCTGAAAACAAAATCATTCCAACTTTATGGACATCAGTGTATTTGTGGGCGGAGCCTCAGTTAATTAAATAAAGAACGTGGAGCTAAAGTTTTACTCCATTTGCACCAAGTATTACAGACTTTACAAAAGAAAAACATACATTTATGTAATAAGAAATTGTGTGATTATTGTATCACACGTAAAAACAAAGATAACGTTTATTTGATTAAAAGATTTGAAACTTTAATTGTCTTTTGACAATAATTTTCCATCATGGACGGTGGGTGGAGGTGTGGCTGTGATGATACAACATCAACTATTAGCTTTTTTCTCATATCCATGTAAAACACAGGTGTCAAACATGCGGCCCGGGGGCCAAATCCGGCCAGCCAAAGGGTCCAATGCGGCCCACAGGATGGATTTGCAAAGTGCAAAAATTCCACAGTCAAGGCTGTGGAACTCATTTTAGTTCCGGTTCCACATACAGACCAATATGATCTACAGTCAAATAATAACAGCAGAATAACCGACAAAAAAGAATGACTCCAGATTTTCTTCTCACTTTGATGTGAAAGAAATAATATTACATTTTGTCTGTAAACAATGACAACTTGAAATTTTTGTCTTTGTTTTAGTGCAAAAAATAACATTAAATGATGAAAATATTTACATTTACAAACTATCCTGTAACAATAAAATGTGAATAACCTGAACAAATATGAACAACCTGAAATGTCTAAAGAAAATTCAGCACAATTTGAACTATTTTCTTCCTGTTCCTCAGTGTTTAGTGTCTTTGTAGATCTGATCCATAATGCACATGGAGAAATGATAAGTTGAGGCAGGATATTGTTAAAATTGCACTGATTTTTCTTAAGAAATTTCAGTTTTTTCAGGTTATTCACATCTTTTATGTTTGAATAGTTTATAAAAGTAAGTATTTTCATGATTTAATGGGGTTTTTTGCACTAAAACAAAGACAAATATTTGTAGTTGTCATTATTTATAGGTTATTCTGTTATTATTTTACTGGTTCGGTCTACTGCAGATCAAATCGGGCTGAATGTGGAACCTGAGAGAAAATGAGTTTGAGAGCCCTGACATAGGTCATCATTTGTAGTAATATTTAGAACAGGAGGAGGAGAGGCCTTGATGACAGTCCATGTCCTCTGACAGTTCTGACAGTTTTCAGTTTTAACACTGGACAGTACTTGTTAACCACTTTTTTTTGCATTTTTTTTCCTCAGATATCAATGAATGTGCCGTTAATCCAGGAACGTGTGGAGCAGGAACGTGTCTGAATCTGGATGGTTCGTACAGGTGCATCTGCCCGCCGGGCTACTTCCTCCATGAGGAAACCTGTGAAGGTATGGTGGCATAAAACCAGTCCTCTTACTGGCATTAGTCCCTTTTCCATTGGACACTGGGGCACTGATAAGAGGGGGTAAACATGACAAATTCGTGGGACCCAGCGTTTGTGGGGGGCCCATAGAGCAGAGGAGGGGGTCCAGTGGATACAGGCTAGAAGTTGTGAAAATTTCATGTAAGATCCACTGAATAAGAGAGGCATAGAAGTCAGGAGTCAGACGTTGAAAGTATGTTAAGTTTCAGTTTCATTTTCATGCTAGTGTAAGTGACATTATGTATGGACCACACCAAGGTTATTAACATTAATGAAAACTAACGAAATGACGAATACTAGAATTGAAAAAACATTTTTGTTAATTGAAATAAATAAAAAGTATAATTAAAAGAAAAAACGATAACTAACTGAAACTGTATTGCGTGCTTACAAAACTAACTAAAACTTATAAAAATTATGGATAAAATTCACTTCGTTTTCATCTTTGTCAATGTCGGATTGATATGAAATTGATTTATTTCGATCTAGCAATTGTAGCTAGCGACACCATACAACACTTGACGGTCCGTCACTTGTGGTTTCCAGTCGTCTTCTGGTCCCCACTCTACCTGGAAAACTGGAGACTAAAGTTGGGAGAAAGCAGCAGAGTCCTGTCTGGGATTTATTTGAATACGACAGAGAAGAAGAGAAAAGATACGACAAAATAAAATTAATACTAAAACTAAACTAAAACTAAGCATTTACAAAAAAAATAAAACTAATGAAAAACTAGCAAACCTGCTCTAAAAAAGAATTAAAACTAACTGAAATAGAGAAAAAAAAGTCAAAACTAAATAAAACTAAACTATAATGCAAAATCCAAAACTATTAGAACCTATATTTATTTATTTATTTATTTATTTATTTATTATTATTTTTTTATAAAATTCACTTAGTTTTAATACGTTTTTAGAGCAGGTTTGCTAGTTTTTATTCGTTTTCATTTTTTTCTAAATGCTTAGTTTTACTTTTGTTTTAGAATTAATTTTAGTTTTGTCGTATCTTTTCTCTTCTTCTCCGTCATATTCAAATAAATCCCAGACAGGACTCTGCTGCTTTCTCCCAACTTTAGTCACCATTAGGGATGTAAACAGTTAATCGACTAACGATTAATTGTCTGTAAGAATTTGCTCGATTAAGTTATTAATTGTCAGTTAATTGCCCTTTTCCTCCTGTCCACACTTGTTTGAAGGCTGCTAGTTTGTCCGCACTGCAACGCTGCGGCTGGGATAGCTGGTCATTGAACCGGATCATGGCGTTGATGAGTTAGAATGTCTGTATGGACATATGGAGGAAGCAACGAAAAACGTACCAAAGCTTTTATTAAAGCTCTCAAATCCAAAATCCTAAAGGATCCAACCAAATCCATGAGAAAAATGGCAATTGAACTTGAGGTAGACAACAAGACTGTTAGAAATGCAGTAAAATATGATTTGACGTTAAATCTTACACAAGTACGCCAAAAACACTTGTTGACAACAAGTGTTTTGGTTTGATTTGGATTTGAGAGCTTTAATAAAAGCTTTGGTACGTTTTTTGTTGCTTCCTCCACTTCCAGACATTCTGGTAATAGTTTTGCTCATAGTCATTCTCTTCTTTACATTATAAACAGTCTTTATGGACACTCCAACTATTTTTGAAATCTCCTTTGGTGTGACGAGTGCATTCAGCAAATCACACACTCTTTGACGTTTGCTTACCTGATTACTCAAATGGGCAAAAGTTTCTGAAAAGGTATGGATAATAGTGTTAGATATGATTATGACATCAATATATGTTTGGTTTCAAAACAATTCACGTAATGCCTGCTGAGAAAAAACAACTAAATGTTCATTGTAAATTTTGCTTCCCCACCCTGTATATATATAATTGTAGAACAAATACATTTTTTACACAGTGACTCCAGTCAATAATCAGTACAGTGAAAGTAATAAAACCTCTGTACGCCACACTTATACTGTGCTCACACATATAAACGACATCTCAGACCAGCTCGACTCCTTTGAACAAGGATAGAATGAAGCACTCGTTGCCTCGCCCTGGTTGTCGGCCGCCGGCTGATTTCTAACGCCCCTCTGCTCTGTTTCACACGTGGGAGTGGGCCCGAGCCAGGACCCTCGGATTGTTTATACAGCGGGGCTGATGAAGAGATATTCGGCAGACTTCGACACATTCCTCTGTTCTTGGAAGTGAGAGGAAAAGTCATGAATTCTCAGCGTCGGTAACTGCAGCAGCTGGTCGTCGTGATCGACAAACACGTGACGGGAAGAATTCCACATAATACATCTTTATCCTCGTACCTATTACTGAGATTCCAGTGCGGTTTATCACATTTGGATAAACCATGACGTACTGGGATGACTTCATCCCTTCATGACAATAGCTCTAGACAGACTTCATGCCAATTAATCACTGCAGGGTGGATTTGTGATGGTACTTATCAGGAATGCATTTTACATTGAATTGTTTACACGGATTCTTTTGTAGATAGTTTTGTTCCCATGACGGAATGATATGGTGAAAAAGTCATACTGAGCCTCATGCAAAAACATTCCTGTATTCCTTCTCTTTTTTTTTTTTTAGAAGCACTCACCGCACTTTTCTAAAAGAAGGCGTGTTCATCATTGCATTTAAAAGGCAATATGTGTGAAAGGGCTTAATACGAGGGCGATCTGAAGAAACCTTGGTCACCAAACGGTTAACGTCAAGGCCAAGACAGACGGATGTTTTCATTCACCAAAAGACAAACTATATTCTATTATGGAGGTCAAAGGTCAAGGCGGTTTGGACACCAAAAAACATAATTTTGACCATAACTCCTATGAAGTGAGAGAACTGTAACCCTGTGATTAATCTGATTAAACAGCCGAAACGTTTGACAGCACTAATTCTATGATGTTGTTTGTGTTTTGACTTTATTTGCTGGGCTGTTGCTTAAAAAGTACAAACTAGTTAATCTAAACTCAAAGGGCCTGATTTACTAAAGGTGTAAAAACATGCGCAAACTTGACTGTGCACGCAAAAACATTTTGAAGCTTATCTACTAACAGGGCGCACCGAGATTTGCGCCTCTCAAATGGGCAAATAGCTCACGCAACCCATTTAGCGTGTTTGCCCTGATGAATATGCAATATGGGCGTTTCTGCCAGAACACGTAAAATTATTGGGAGGAGTAAATGAAATATTTATTTAGCAATGTGATTTACCAAACCTGAAACTGATTGCGGTGGCTGATTTTGCATCTAAATTTAGTGTGTCTGAAAGGCAGGTTTTAACTTTGCACAAAACTGGCTACAGTAGTTGTGGCGAAGACGAGGCATAGGCACAACCAAAGGCAACGCAGAGAACCAATCTGTTCTGATCACATCAACATTTTTGGATTGATGGAAGAAAAAAAATAATAATAATTTGAGACATATGGCCCCCCACTTTATGGGCTTGCCCCCCATGCCCAGTTCCAGCAGTGGCACACCACCATTAGACCAGGACCGACTCCTGAGAGATGTCTGTCTGTCTGTCTGTCTGTCTGTCTCTCCCTCTCCCTCCCCCTCCCCCTCCCCCTCCCCCTCCCCCTCCCTCTCCTTCCCACCATGTGCATGCAAGGGAGACCAAACGGGACGGGTTCTAGTGCAGCACAACACACACAGACACACACAAACAGTGCTGTCCACGGTGCTGTGACTGGGCTCCTGAACCACCTATATAAGCACTGATGTGGAGGGTCTTCTCTCATGCCCACGGACTTAAATGTTTTCATTCTCCATACAGAGCGACATAAAGAGAGAAGGTTTTTATTTCACTAATAACACACTTCACCACTGATAAACAACAACAGAGAAATGCCCATTCACCCCTCTGTGTGGAAAAAGAGCAACTTCATATTTATGAGTGCTGGCATATCCCACAGCAGTTTATACAGTGCACTGTCTCCATGACGACAACCAATAGCGCACGCAAAATCCTCATTTAATTAGGGCGGTCTCCAAGACTTTGCGCCTGTTGTCATTTGCGCAGGCAATCTTAGTTGATCACCCCTGACATGCAAATCAATAGCACGGGCATATTTTAGCACAAGCAAGCACATTTGCGCCCGTTATTTGCGATCTTAGTTAATCAGGCCCAAATGCTTTTTATGGTTTATGCTGCACATCCGTTTCTTTGGTTTAAGTGAATCCAAATTATCACCACATACATTGGACTTTTTAATTACAGTCTTTTGTGATGATATAATTGTGCACGCTGCCGTTGCATGGCTCGGTGGTGGTTAATGGTGCTTGTGTGTGTGTTCCAGATATTGACGAGTGCTCCCAGTCACCTGAGATGTGTCTGTTCGGCACATGTTCCAACACCGAGGGCAGCTTCACCTGCCTGTGTCCTGAGGGCTTCCAGCTCTCCGCCTCCGGACGCAGATGTTTGGGTAAGTACGTGAGCGGGACAAGAACCAAGACCGGATCAAACTATGCAGCAAGTTTCAAGAGCAAACTGTAAATACTGGTGAATTTGTGTAGTCTGTCTTTGAGTGCTCGGGGAGACGAAGCGGTAGCGGTGGGGGGGGTGGGGAGGGAGCTTTTCCTGCTCTATCATGATAGCACACTGTGTTCCAGCTGGTTCTGCTGCTGCTGCCTCACCAAGGCCAAGGGTGGCTCACATCAGATCACTTTTCCAGTTCTTTACTTCAGTGTGTGTGTGTGTTTTTAGGCTGGGTGGGGGTGTGCTGAGTCCTCTGTCGGGGAGTTCCCCATCCAAACACTGAAGTGATGACATCATCAGTTCATTGAGGCAGTTTACAGTTTGCATTTCACTTTTCTGTCCAACATGGAGGAGCTGGGTGGAGAGAGAGAGAGAAACATGGACTGTAAAAGAGATCAAGGTTTCTTAACAAGGATAAAGCCTGTCCCTGTGAGAAAAGCCTTGTTTTTGTTCAAGAATCCAAACTGAAATACAGAAAGACCCTGACCAGTACCTAGTCCACACATACACTGGAATGTACACTGCAAAAAAGGGTGTCTAAAAACTAGAGAAAAACTAAATCTGAGGGAAACAGTCCTTGAAACAACTGGAATATCTGTCCAAGCAGGAGGAGGATTTCACTGGAGAAGATTTCTTGAATTCAGGATTGGGTAGAAAATGTAGAAATAAGCCTGTCTACAGATGTATGAACACTTAAAATAAGAAATTAACTCTTAAAACAAGAAAAGTTATCTAACACTTCTAAATCTAGTTTTTTTAATCTTGGTAAGTAATTTGCAGTTTGCTTTTTATTCTCATCCACTGATGAAACACTGTTGAAAAAAAAAATGTCTCTGCACGTTAAAATGCGACACACCTGTTCTAGTACACTGCCTTTTTATTCATTTATTTAACATTATTATTTAACATTATTTAACTATGCTTTATGTAGCCTGGAAGAACTCAGTGAGATACCAGATCTCTTCTTTCAGGGGGTTCTGGTCCAAATAGCAGTAGGTGTTTAGTCTGGTCTGTGTTTAAGGGAAGTAACATAAAGGAAAATGAGGACTGTTCAGCTTTTCACTGTTCTTTTATTGTCAGTTTTATATATATAAAAAAAAAAAATCACATACATGAGTTTTACCCAATACAACAGAAAAACAACCCTAAATAGGTCAAGTCACCTTTCACCTAACCACTAACAAACAAGAACTTAATGTCATTACTCAATGTGTTATGGAAATCAAATCAAATTTTAAATCATAACAAAACTGATCTCATGACACTTTGCATTCAGAGCCGGTCCAGACCAGACAAACACATGTGTGGTAATCCTCTGTGATGAACTGGTGACATGTCCAGGTGAACCTATCGGTATCTGGGATAGGCTCCAGCACCCCCACAACCATCCTGAAAGGATTTCGGAAAATGAAGGAATGAATGTGCAATATAGTATGGTAGGTCCTTTAGGCAGTAATCATACTTAGTTTCACAAGTTACATCATACTCTCATACACAACTGTACTCTATCACACACTATTATACTCTCTCACTTACACTACTATACTCTCATCCACACTCTATTATACTTTCACACAGTGGTGTAGTGGTCCCTGGAGAAGTGGGTATGCTCTCAATTTTTTCCCTTTTTTAAATTTTTTTTTAAGTAGTCCAGAAAAATACCGTTTTAGAAACAGTGACATTTCAGACTACTGTATTTAGTTTACCCAAAAATCCATCAGTAGTGTTTTTTCACTATTATAAAATGATCATGACTTGGTCAGGAGCAGTTTGTAGGTTTTACTGGACACACGAGTATACTGTATGAATGGAAATGGATTCAACAGGAGGAAAACATAGAATAATGTTAGCCTTTCATAACGTTAGCCTTTCTTAACATTAGCCTTTCATAATGTTTGCCTTTCATAACGTTAGCCTTTCATAACGTTAGTCTTTTGTAACGTTAGCCTTTCATAATGTTAGCCTTTCATACCGTTAGCCTTTCATAACATTAGCCTTTCATAACATTAGCCCTTTATAACGTTAGCCTTCATAATGCTAGCTTTTCATAATGTTAGACTTTCATAACGTTAGTCTACTCACACAGTTTAACTATTGGCGACACCATCTCTTCTCCTCTAAATGTGCAGTCATGTGACCAGTCATTTAAAACAGTGACTCATTCTGAAAACACCTTAAAACTGACCTCAGAATTATGGATTCCATCAAAGTAGGTTCTCTCCATATGTGTCACTCACTTGAAAGACATTTATTCGGCCTTTAATGTTCGAATTTCCAATAATTGCGCATCTTTCAACGAGACGTTTAGTGACCTGTCAATCAACTGGGGTGGCACTGACACCTGAGGTGTCCAATCAGGTTCCAGAGGTGGTCATCGCTAAGCAGAGATGTGGCTCTGGCACTAAGTTAGCATTATTTTCTTCGGCATGACCTGCCTCTGATTGGCTCATCAGTCCTCATGCCTAAAGTTTAAACCAATCTAATCAGCGGAGGCAGCGAGTACTAGCCAACTAGAGGCAGAGGAGGGCGGGTCATGGCTTCACTACCTGAGAGTAAAAAATGGGCAGTTTGGCTGCAGATACGACTGAATGGAGCATCAGGGGGATTTAGAAGAGGGTATATGACTGAAAAATAAGTAGTTATACTTCGTATACTGCTGTATACCCTGGACTACACCACTGCTTTCACACACAAAAACTCCAAAAACCCCCAAACATCAGCTTATTATGCATAGACTGGGTCTGGACCGTTGCCTCACACATACAGTCATAATATAGGAACCATTAACACACTCTAGTGAGGACTTTCAAACATAGACAAAAGAAGACAAAACCCCAGTACACAGAGAATATCATTTTAATGATGTGTTTCTATTAAAGTCCTTATGGATAGTCGATAGGAGAGATAGGAAACATGTGGAGACCAAGTGGGATGACACATAACAGATGTTTCTGACCTGAATCCAACTGCAACAACAGTACATGGTATGTGTACTAATGACCAGGAAGACGCTCATTAATGATCTGTTTGAAAATATAAGGCTCTTATTACTATTATTCTGTTCTTTCTGTCACCACTGTGAGACTAATTATTGCCTTAGTATTGATGTATTTCACAGCTGAGATTTTAATGGATGATTTGTTAAATGGTTTCATGTTGTGGTTTTACACTCAACATGTGTTAGAACATTTTGTATTGTCAGATTTTAGGGGGATTGAGAATAAAGGAGAAGAGAGTAAACTTAACTGTGAGATAGGATAATTGTGTTTTAATTACAGCATAATACACTGAGAAATACACACATATATGAGAAATATAAAAACTGAATTGATTATTCAGTCCAATTCAGTTTTATTTGTAAAGCACTTTAAAACAACCGCAGTGGACCAAAGTGCTGCACAGAAGAATAAATAAAACCAAAATAGAAGAATAAAATACAGATTATGAAGTTACCATTGCATTGTATATTGTATCTGTGGGGAAACGCAGCATCTGTTTAAAAAAAAACAAAAAAAACAACAACCTTCTAGCAGAAATAATAAATACAGTTTTATTTCTGTTAATGTTACTTTCATTTAATATCAGAAATCCAACAGCAAACATCTGCCATCGCCAAGGTTATTATCGTTAACAAAAACTAACAAAATGATGAAAACTAGAATTGAAAAAACATTTCCCTTAACTGAAATAAATAAAAATTATAATTAAAAGAAAAAAAATGATAACTAACTGAAACTGTATTGTGTGCTTACAAAACTAACTAAAACGGATAAAAATTCCCTTAGTTTTTGTCTTTGTCAATGTCGGATTGATACGAAAGCGATTTATTTCGCTCTAGCAATTTTAGCTAGCGGCACCATACAGTACTTCACAGTCTGTCACTTGTGGTTTCCAGTCGTCTTCTGGTCCCCACTCTACCTGGAAACATGGAGACTAAAGTTGGGAGAAAGCAGCAGAGTCCTGTCTGGGATTTATTTGAATACGACGGAGAAGAAGAGAAAAGATATAACAAAACTAAAATTAATAGTAAAACTAAACTAAAACGAAGCATTTAGGAAAAAATGAAAACTAATAAAAACTAGCAAACCTGCTCTAAAAACGAATTAAAACTAACTGAATTAGAGAAAAAAAAGTCAAAACTAAATAAAACTAAACTAGAATGAAAAATCCAAAATTATTAGAACCTTGGCCATCACCCAAGAGTTTTGGGTGTTTGGGTGCATCCTCCCACTTTTTCTCCTTATTTAAACTAGTATGAAGGTGATAGAAATCTAAAATGACTTACTTACTGATCTTAAAGTGGAACGTTGAAAGCAGCAGAACCCCTTTAATATGTTCTCTCATTACACAGCAATGATATTTGAAATAAAAACAGTCACCACTTTCAAATACATGCACACAAATTCCAAACTGTTTGCTGTCTAATAGATGTGACAGAACGTCAAACACACATAAACATGTGCAGAAACACATGTATCTGCTCTCATGACACAGTTGGCGAACAGCTGTGCACAGAGCGCCGTAAATCTGCTGCAGAAAGGCTGACAAATCAGTTTCATGGATGAAAGTAACATGACACTCTTTGACATTCTCTGCACAGCGCCAGGTGTTCATGGATGTGATTGTTGCCTTAGAGCCAGGTGTGTGTGTGTGTGTGTGTGTGTGACTGCTTATTTGTGTTGAGTCCAGTGAAGGCCGGTGCTAGCAGAAGAGAACCACCATATGCTTCTCATTACACAAATGAGAAGAACAAGAACCTTCAGAAGCAGAGAAAGTAAACGGCAAGCACCGACCACTGAGCCTCAGATCATTCGCCAGCACTTTAGTCACAAAATGAACATTCCAGATCCAAACTAAATGTTCTTTCAGCTTAAACAACCAGTTGTACAGATTTATTTTATTCACTGTAACCTGAAGTATAGGTAAGACTTTTTAATAAGGTACAAATCATCGTCATAATCATCAGTTACTGCATGAAATTCCTGTGAATTAATATTCCTTAAAGCAGTGGTGCTCAACTGGTGGGTCGCGAGCTGGTCTGGAGCTGTCTGTCTTTCCTACAAACTGGAACTCCGCACTGGTCTTTCCACTCTTTAAAAATGGCTCAGGCTCTGACCCCAACTGCTACAGACCTTTCTCCATTCTGCCATGTCTGGCCAAGGTCCTAGAAAAACTGGTTCATAGACAGCTTAGCCACTTCATGGCTTCAAACAATATTCTGTCCAACCTGCAGTCTGGGTTCTGGCCAGGCCACAGGTGCACCACAGCTACTCTGAAGGTTTTGGATGATATTGTTACTTCCTTGGATTCCAAGCAGATCTGCATCGCTGCCTTCATCAATGTATCTAAGGCCTTCGATTCTGTCATTCACTCCATCCTCCTGCAGAGGCTCACCAGCATTGGTCTGTCATCACACTCCTACAACTGGTTCGCCAGCTATCTAAACGACTGAGTTCAGCAAGTGAAGACTGAAAACATCTTGTCTGACCCTCTTACGATCACTAAAGGAGTGCCCCAAGGCTCCATCCTGGGTCCAACGCTGTTCTCCATCTACATTAACGATGTAGCCAAGAACGCCGGTAATTCCAAGATCCACGTATATGCTGGTGATACCACCTTATACTCAGAGAGCCCCTCTCTCCACTCGGCAGCATCCACACTACAACTCAGTCTCAGTTCTATCGAGCAGTATTTTCATAGCCTTCATCTTTCCCTCAACACCAAGAAAACCAAATGCATTATTTTTGAGCAGAAACATGATTCCACCACTGCCTTTAAAATCCTCTGTGCCGATGGCTCTGAATCGGAGTTTGTGACCTGTTATAAATACCTGGGTCTCTGGTTGGACTCGTCCCTCTCCTTCACCACCCACATTAAGCACCTGCAGTCCAAAGTCAAAGCTTGCTTGAGCTTTCTGTACTGGAATAAGACCTTCTTCACCCGTTCAGCCAAACACACACTTGTTAAAACGACCGTCCTGCCCATATTTGATTATGGTGACACCATCTATAGGATGGCTTCTCATTCCACCCTCAGCAAACTTGACCCTCTCCACCATTCTGCCTTCTGTTTGGCCACAGGCGCTCCTTTCTCATCTCACCATTGTGACCTGTCTAACCTACTTGACTGGACCTCCCTCCACACCAGACAGCTCCGCCACTGGTTCCAGCTCATTTGCAAGACCTTACTCAGAAAAACCCCTCTTTACCTCCCCTCCCTTCTGCACCTCTCCCATTCTGCACTCAATCTTAGGTCCAGTAATCTCATCAAACTCACTATTCCCAAAGCCTGCACTGTCTTCGATCACAGCACCTTCCGATTTGCTGCAGCTAACGACTGGAACACTCTACAAAACACCCTCAAACTCACTGTCCTCACATCTCTCACTGTTTTTAAGCAAAACCTGGAACAAACTGTAGTTGACTGTTGCACCTGTTGAGTATTTGTCTTTTACGTGTCTCACTGTTACTGTTTTAATGTATTTATTTATTAACTGTTTGTTTCTGTAATTGTTTAACCTTGTTTTTACTTTTAGCCCCCTCACCCCCTACCCCTCAAGGAGCCATTGCGCTTTGATCAGGCTGCATTTGTAAATAAGAATCTGTTCTTAATTGCTTGCCTGGGTAAATAAAGGTTAAATTAAAAAAATAAATAAATAAAAATCAAATGGAGGCATGTACAAGTGTTTAGCTTCTGCCTCAGCATGTTCAGACTCAACAGAATTCATTGGGTTGACTTCAAATCAGGCTCATTGTTTGTATTTTCTGTATTCTGGATGATGACTGAATAAACCGAGCCTAACCTAAAACATGATGTATTATTTCAGTATTGTAATAACGCTGGTTTTCCCTCTCCGTTTCTGTGTCCCCACCCACATCCGGACCTCAGATAACCGTGTGAACTACTGCTACACCAAGTTTGAGAACGGCCGCTGCCTGGCTCCAAAGCCTCAGAACACGTCCAAAGAAGCATGTTGTTGTACCGTGATGCCGGGTCAAGGCTGGGGAGACCCCTGTGAGATCTGCCCCAGTAAAGGAGAGGGTGTGTACACTTCCTGTTACTGTCACATGACTGCATTAACCTATGAGAGTGTTCCATGGTACTAATGCCTGATCACATGTTCTTCCACATCAGAGGGGTACACTCTTCTGTGTCCCAATGAGGGATATCAGCGTGGGGACGATGATGACCACCCTAAAGGTAGGAACTCTGGACCATGCACGTCTGTTCTATTCTATTCAATTTTGTTCTGTTTTGTTCTATCCTGTTTTGTTTTATTCTATTCTATTCTGTTCTAGTCTATTTTGTTCTATTGTATTCTATTTTGTTCTATTCTGTTATGTTCTATTTTGTTCTATTCTCTTATGTTCTGTTTTGTTCTATTCTATTGTGGTCTGTTTTGTTCTTTTCTATTCTATTTTGTTCTATTATATTCTATTTTGTTCTTTTCTATTTTATTTTGTTCTATTCTGTTCTATTTTATTCTATTCTGTTCTATTCTATTCTGTTCTATGCTATTCTATTCTATTTTGTTCTGTTCTATTTTATTCTATTATGTTCTATTCTATTATGTTCTAGTCTGTTCTATTTTGTTCTAATCTATTCTATTCTATTTTGTTCTATTCTATTCTATTTTGTTCTATTCTATTTTGTTCTATTCTATTCAATTCTACTATTTTGTTCTGTTCTACTCTGTTCTATTTTAATCTGTTCTATTCTATTATGTTCTATTCTATTCTATTTTGTTCTGTTCTATTCTGTTATGTTCTGTTCTATTCTATTCTATTCTATTCTATTCTATTCTATTCTATTTTGTTCTATTCTATTCTGTTCTGTTCTACTCTGTTATGTTCTATTGTATTGTATTGTATTCTGTTCTGTTCTATTATGTTCTATTCTATTCTATTCTATTCTATTCTATTCTATTCTATTCTATTCTATATTTCTGTATATTCTATATGCCATGTTGTCTACAGCTGTGGAATCTAATTCATCTTTGTTTATTTGTAGATATTGATGAGTGCCTCAATGACCCTTGCGTGAATGGCCAGTGCATCAACACAGACGGCTCTTTCCGCTGTGAATGTCCAATGGGATACCGGCTGGACATCAGTGGCGTCACATGTATAGGTCCGTTCATTCACTGAGTCCTCCTCTGTCTGTCTCACTGTGCATCCTCAGATCACCTTCAAACAGGATGAAGTTAAATTAGACCAGTGGTTCTCAGTCTTTTTCTGTCGTTCCCCCCAGTGGAGGACTAAACATCTCCAGCCCCCCCCCCCAACCCCAACAACATTATAACAGCGGTGCAATTCTAACTTTTATTGAAGGAAGCCTCAATACTTTTTACTTTTCCTTAAATCATTTTTTGTTGAAATGAAAAATAACTTAGATTTTTACTTGAATCATACAAATAAACTCAACCAGACTGCTCCGAGACAATATTTGTCCAAATAAAAATAGGAAATGTGCAATTACTGTACAACTCTGACAGTCCAGTTCCTTGTTTTAGTCCAACAAACACATGTTGGTTCCACAGATGAACATGTGACCAATATCAGTGGGTCCATGAGTCCGTTTCCATTAGACGTCTGAGAACATTCAAGTCCAAACTGGTCCAAAACACAAACCTGTGTGTCCATGTGTCTTTTCCAGTCCAGTCCTTGTCAATTGTCCAAACCTAAACTCTTTGTCTAGTCTAGTGACAGATCACCACGGCAGTAGATTGGTTTGGTGTCCGTCCATAAAATGAGTCCAGGGTGCTCCAACCATCAAACATTAGTTCCACCTCATACATGTTCAAACCTGGAGAACAAAAAAACAACCAGGACTGATCTCATGACCCCCCTGGGAAGACTTCACACCCCTCCTAGGGGGCCCACCCCACAGTTTGACCAACACTGTATTTACATCATTCTCTCCTAAAAGATGTGTTTGTCCTTAAAGGTGCAGGAGACTTTTGTGACCAATTTTTCATCAAATCTGTCAAACCTCAGTCATATCCTCAGTATCATGAATCTGTAAGTCTTTCTGTCATTACTCACCTGAATCTCTTTCCTCACGGTGAAGAGTTTCTTAGTGCCATCCACCAGAAACAAACCATGTGTTTACAAACAGAGCCGGGAGGGAACTCGGGCATCTGAGGAATTTTGTCACGACGAGCATTGTGGGAAAGGGAGGTTCATGTAGCCACGTGGCAGCACAACCATATGATATATGGATGAAACAAACACGATGCTAAAATGTGGAAACGGCTGGAGGAATATGCATAGAGGGAAGGGAGCTCCTGCCGTTTCCACGTCGTGTCTGTTCCAGCTGCCGCTGACAGGCGGCTGCACGAGCCTTCACTTCCCACAGTGCACGTCGTGACAAAATTCCTCAGATGCCCAGGTTCCTTCCCGGCTCTGTTTGTAAACACATGGTTTGTTTCTGGTGGATGGCACTAAGAAACTGTTCACTGTGAGGGAAGAGATTCAGGTGAGTAATCACAGACAGACGAACAGATTCATGATAGTGAGGATATGACTGAGGATGGACTGATTTGATGAAAAATTGGTGTTGAAAGTCTCCCGCAGCTTTAAGGTCTTTGACATCCTTTTTCTCTTGTTACATCAACAAAAATACAACAATACTAATGGTTTTAATGTTTTCTTTCAACACAGACACAAATGAGTGTGACATCGGTAATCCCTGTGGGAACGGCACCTGCACCAATGTGATTGGAGGATTCGAGTGTGCCTGTGATGATGGATTTGAGCCTGGTCCAATGATGACCTGTGAAGGTATATCCCATAATATATGCATCCTCAGGTGTCCATTACACAGCCTGTGCACCGCTGTACTACTGTGTTTGCCTTGTGTTTCCATCTGCAGACATTAATGAGTGTGCCCAGAACCCTCTGCTGTGCGCCTTCCGCTGCGTTAACGTGGTGGGCTCGTATGAATGTAAATGTCCGACGGGCTACGTGCTGCGGGAGGACAGGAGGATGTGTAAAGGTATTTCTGCTGCATGACTCACTGATACTGTTTCCTGGAAAGTACTTGTAGAAAATTAACTCTTCCCACTTCATATATACAAGCCGGCCCTTCAATAAAGTTACATAACACACACACACACACTGTAGGGTTCTGTCTCGGATCATCTTAAAACACTCTCTGTATTGAGTCACTGTTTACACCGCCGCTCTATTAGATAGCTCTGTTGCCATAGCAACGGTTGTGTTTGGAAGGGACCAGCCCAGACAGGAGGAACCTGTCAGTGTCTACACGGTCAGTGTTTACGTTCGAGTTCCAAACAGACCACCGGCCCTCTGACTGCACTGTACCCCCACCACCACCACCACCACCACCACTGGACTGACTGCATGAACTCAACTGGGGAGTGTGTTACAGCCAAGGTTCTAATAGTTTTGGATTTTTCATTGTAGTTTTGTTTTATTTAGTTTTGAGGGTATTTTTTTCTAATTCAGTTAATTTTAATTCATTTTTAGAGCAGGTTTGCTAGTTTTTATTAGGTTTCTGATTTTTCTAAATGCTTAGTTTTAGTTTAGTTTGTTTTTTCATATCTTTCATCTTGCTCGCTGTCGTATATATGTTTCCAGGTAGAGACGGGATGAGAAGACGACTCTAAACTACAAGAGGTGACGGTCCGTGAAGTGCCGTATGGTGCTGCTAGCTAAAATGAAAAGCGAAATAAATCGATTTCGTATCAATCCAACATTGACAAAGACGAAAACGAAGGGAATTTTACCCATAATTTTTATACGTTGTACTGTAGTTAGTTTTGTAAACACGCAATACAGTTTCAGTTAGTTATTGTTTTGTTTCTTTTAATTATAGCTTTTATTTATTTCTGTTAACGAAAATGTTTTTTCAATTTTAGTTTTCGTCATTTTATTAGTTTTCGTTAACGATAATAACCTTGGGCCGAACCAGTACAATAATAACAGTGACAAAAGCTAAATTAAATTATGATAATGTTTACATCTACAAAGTTTACTTAAAAATCTGAAAAATAGGAACACTTTGAAATGTCTTAACAAAAACAAGTGCAATTTAAAAGATATTCTGCCTCTGTTTATCATTTACACGTGTACATTACAACTTACAGATCACGGTGGATCTACAAATACACAGAACATTTAATAACAGAATGTTGGTAAAATTGCATTTACTTCTCGTTAGACAGGGCTGTCAAACTCATTTAAGTTCAGGGACCATAGTAAGCCAAATTTGATCTTCCAGTGGGCCGGACCAGTGAAATAATAACATAATAATATATAAATAATGACAACTCCAAACTTTCCTCTGTGTTTTAGAGCGAAAAAAGTAAAATTATGCGACGAAAATCTTTACATCTGCCAACTATCCTTTATGTGAATAATATGATCAAGCTGAAATTTCTTAAGAAAAATAAGTGCAATTTTAACAATATTATGTCTCAGTTTATCATTTAAACATGTAAATTACAACGTACAGATCACAGTGGATCAACAAACGCACAAAACATTTAATAACAGGCAGAATATTGTTAAAATTACACTTCAGGCATTTCAAAATGTTCATTTTTGTTGAGGTTATTCGTGTATTTGTGAAATGTTAGTTTGTTTTAGTGTAAATACAGTAAAATGATATGAAAATGTTTACATTTGCAAAGGGAAAAAAGGTTTTTTCAATTCTAGTTTTTGACATTTCGTTAGTTTTTGTTAACGAGTATAACCTTCGTTACAGCACTGGCATCACTGCCACACACATATACACATACACAGATGCACAAAACAAAAGCGCACAACATTATTAAAGACAGTTCCCACCCTGGACACACTCTGAACTGTTAGCATCATTCAGACGATACAGAACAAGACAGACAGGACCAACAGCAGACACACACACTGAACACTAGGGATGAAAATTGAGAACCGGTTCTTTTTGAGGACTGGATCCCAGTAGCTCAATTCTGCCTTCGCTGTGCATACGTGATGATGTCACGCGTACGCTGCATTGTTTTGGTCAGAACGTAGCCAACATGGCGTTGAGGCAGAAACGGTCCAAACAGACGACACCAGGTCCACTGGAACACTGTCAAAGCTTCCATTTCTTCTAAAAGGTGGAATCCCTCCAATCTGCTCAAACATTTGTCCACAGCATGTGATTCATTTACAGGAATGTCACATATTTGATTTACGATTGAGCAGCGCTTGTGAATCTAGCGGCAGAGTGAACACCAGGCCGTCATTCAGGCCCAGTTCCGGTTCCGGTGCGGGCAACTAACGTCATACCCCCTCAAATATAAGTTTCCGAAAGCAGGGGAAAGGAAATGAGGTGCACAAAAACAGGAGATGGGCAGAGTCGAACCGGAAATGCGGCAATAGAGGAATTAGTAAAGCGTCTTGAGTTTCACTTTCACTGTCATATGTCTGTTATATTTTTATTATATGTTTGTTATATTTCTGTTATATGTCTGTTATATTTTTGTTATATTTCTGTTATATGTCTGTTATATTTCTGCTATATGTCTGTTATATTTTTGTTATATTTCTGCTATATGTCTGTTATATTTTTGTTATATTTCTGTTATATGTCTGTTATATTTTTGTTATATGTCTGTTATATTTTTGTTATATGTCTGTTATATTTTTGTTATATTTCTGTTATATGTCTGTTATATTTTTGTTATATTTATGTTATATTTCTGTGATATGTCTGTTATATTTTTTGTTATATTTCTGTTATATGTCTGTTATATTTCTGTTATATGTCTGTTATATTTCTTTTATATTTCTGTTATATGTCTGTTATATTTTTGTTATATTTCTGTTATATGTCTGTTATATTTCTGTTATATGTCTTTTATATTTCTTTTATATTTCTGTTATATGTCTGTTATATTTTTGTTATATGTCTGTTATATTTTTGTTATATTTCTGTTATATGTCTGTTATATTTTTGTTATATTTCTGTTATATGTCTGTTATATTTTTGTTATATGTCTGTTATATTTTTGTTATATTTCTGTTATATTTCTGTTATATGTCTGTTATATTTCTGTTATATGTCTGTTATATTTCTGTGATATGTCTGTTATATTTCTGTTATATGTCTGTTATATTTCTTTTATATTTCTGTTATATGTCTGTTATATTTCTTTATATTTCTGTTATATGTCTGTTATATTTCTTTTATATTTCTGATATATGTCTGTTATATTTGTTATATTTCTGTCTTCCAGACCAGAATGAGTGTGAGGATGGTGTGGATGACTGTGCCAGCAGAGGCATGACCTGTAAAAACCTCATCGGTACATACATGTGCATCTGTTCCCCTGGATACACTCGACAGCCTGGAGGAGAAGGATGCATTGGTAAACCTTCAGCACCTTTGTCTGCTCTTAGTTCAGGGTTTTAATGTTTTATGTCTGGACTGTTACTGTGTTTTATGGATACTTTGAGTGTGCATGTATGGACGTGATTTCTATTTAGCGTAAATTCTGCTGCTGCGGTCTCGGCCAGGACACTGGTGAAAAAGAGATTATTAATCTCAATGAGCTTCTGTCCTGGTTCAATAAAGGTAAAAAGGTAAAAAAAAGAAAAAGAAAAAAGATACAAGATCGTTCACATCCAGAAACCATTCCATTACATGAACAGGTTAGAACGTCAGTTACTGTATGAAAACTAAACATGTTTTAATTAGTGCTTATTTATAGAATCTTGAATTACATTTGTAATAAGTAATGAATGAATAAATGTATGTGTGTCATTTTCAGTATGTTGTAAAAATAGTTTTCTTGTTAATGTGTTTCTGTCAGATCTAAATGAGTGTGCAGCCAAACCAGGCATCTGCAAGAACGGCCGATGTGAGAACACAGTGGGAAGTTACCGCTGCAGATGTGACCAAGGGTTTGTCGCAAACCCCACACAGACGGAATGTATCGGTATGTATATGTATGTGTATATGTGTGTGTATATGTGTGTGTATGCGTATGTGTATATATGTGTGTGTATAAATATGTGTATATGTATGTGTATACGTGTGTGTAAGTATGTGTATACATATGTGTATATGTGTGTGTATAAGTATGTGTATATGTGTGTATACGTGTGCATAAGTATGTGTGTATGTGTCTGTATATGTATGTGTATACGTACAGGGGTTGGACAAAATAATGGAAACACCTTTACCTCAAGATGATAATGCCCCAATCCATACAGCTAGAATTGTTAAAGAATGGCATGAGGAACATTCTAATGAAGTTGAGCATCTCGTATGGCCGGCACAGTCCCCAGACCTCAACATTATTGAGCATTTATGGTCAGTTTTAGAGATTCAAGTAAGACGTCGATTTCCACCGCCATCGTCTCTAAAAGAGTTGGAGGGTATTCTAACTGAAGAATGGCTTAAAATTCCTTTGGAAACAATTCACAAGTTGTATGAATCAGTACCTCAGAGAATTGAGGCTGTAATTGCCGCAAAAGGCGGACCTACACCATATTAAATTATATTTTGTTGATTTTTTAAGGTGTTTCCATTATTTTGTCCAACCCCTGTATGTGTACACATATACTGTATGTATGTGTATATGTACTATGTACTCTTTTTTTTAATATCTTTATTCTCTCACAGGTGTATTTTGGGAATCGTAGTAAATATTCAAGGCAGAGTGTTTCACAAAAATGACCGCTGTTGTAAAATCACTGTTGATTTATTTGCGTTTAAATGTTCAGGTTCTGCATGTAACACCAGTGGACACAATGGGTTCCACACCAAACCTAGAATGAGACTGAGATGAACTGGTCCTAAAGCAGGACATGGGGGCTAAAAATTCAGATAAGATGTAGCCTAATGTTATGAAGCAGGTTTGGAAGCACTGTGGGATTATTTTAAAAAATAAATATTTACTGAGGTAAAAGACAAACTATTTTTCAGATTAAACACATTTTTATATTATTTTACATTATATTTAATACAAAAATCTGCATGTAACATGGTGAAAAGGAAACAAAAATTACACACTATTTTTTTTAATATATATCTTTTTATTCTCTCACAGGTGCATTTTGGGAATTGAAGTAAATATTCAAGGCAGACGATTTGACAAAAATGACCACTATTGCAAAACTACTTGTGATTTATTAGTGTTTAAATGTTCAGGTTCCGTATGTAACACCAGTGGGCACGATGGGTTCTACACCAAACCTGGAATGAGACTGAGATTGATGAAAAACCCACGTGTGGATTAGAAAAACAACACATTGAACACAGTGTCTTTATTTAGAGTCTATAGAAGACTATTTACACACGTTTACACATCTAATGCACTGACACCTAGAGAGATTTAATGTCCATATTTGGGTCCTATTTTTGGACCCAGTATTTTATTATAAATTCATTAATTATGGGATGGATAAGAGGAAGAGTCTAACTTTTTTTTTTTCTTTGCGTTTCTCTGAGGTCATCATTAGGTCTATCCTGGGGGGAAATATGTCTACATTGTAATGTAATGTAATGATATGAAAATTTCATATCATGGTTATTGTGACCAAAATTATCACGATTATCATTATTATCGCGGTATTGTTGAAATTGTGCTCAAAATGTTCAAAAAGTACTAATACACACTGAAATAATTTAACCAAGTTGTATTTTGAAAAAAATAAAAAACAACAAAAAACCAAATGAAATAATTGGCACAATGTACCTTCTGTTGCAGAAACATTCAAATATTAACCCTTAGTGGTCTGAGCCTATTTTGGCCGTTTTTCAGTCCTTTTGATTTTGCCTTTATATACTATATTAACAAATGTTTACTATACCCATGTTTGGGGTCTTTCACTTTAACCTACTATGAAAACACAAAAGGCCAGAAAACACAAAAAAATACTGTATATAAAATCCGATTCGAAAAATTTATATAATTTATTGCATAAATAACACACAGATGCTTAACGAACCTTTTCAAAGACTTTAAAAGTGAATATTGGTTCCAAATATTAAAATTTTAATAAATTAAACCTATACTCAAATATTTGACATAAAAGCAGATCTTTACATAGGCGTTTTCTCCGGAAAAGTGCAGTAATCAATCAAGGTTATCATGATAATTAGAATTTAAACGGTAATACTAACCATCTGCAATTTGCAGTTTATCGTTATACCGGTAATTGTTACATCCCTAGTCTACATTTACCTTTTATTTTTGGATCTAAAAGGATGGAAAAGTATGTATAATGTTTGTATGCGTCCCATTGCTGTGATGTTACAGTCAGCCAAAACATCCTTTCCCTGTCCCTCATTATTACTTTATTACTTTACTTTTACTCAGTAGTTTTACTCAGTAGTTGCTCTTGTGTTTTTCTTCTAAGATACTGACATAGAAATCCTTTTAAGGTCTTCTCTTAGTCTAAATGTCTTCTCTTAGTCTAAATGTCCTCTGTTAGTCTAAATGTCCTCTGTTAGTCTAAATGTCCTCTGTTAGTCTAAATGTCCTCTGTTAGTCTAAATGTCTTCTATCTCGGGACACATGTGATATGTAGTAGAGGGTGAGTAAACCCTCCCACCAGACTGTGGAATCTGTGCATTCGTTTCCTGTTCCAGTCCCAGCGATAGAGCGGTGTGGGTTATCTGTTTACGTCTGTTTACGTCTGCCGCTGTCAGGATACATCCTGTCTGGACCTGACCCGTCTCCTGACCCGTCCTGACCCATCTGTCCTGTCTTGTCTCATCTGTCTCTCTGTCCGTCCTTGCAGATAACCGGGAGGGCTTCTGTTACACAGAGGTCCTGACCACGCTGTGTCAGATGACGTCCAGTAACAGGAACATGGTGACCAAGTCGGAATGCTGCTGCGACGGCGGCAGAGGCTGGGGCAGTAACTGTGAGCTCTGTCCTCTGCCTGGAACCACCCACTACAAAAAGATGTGTCCTCTGGGACCGGGCTACACCACCGACGGCAGAGGTAGGGTCCTGCTCAGGGGGCGGGGCTTTAAGTCTGGTCTGTTTACGGCAGAGGTAGGGTCCTGCTCAGGGGGCGGGGCTCTAAGTCAGGTCTGTTTACGGCAGAGGTAGGGTCCTGCTCAGGGGGCGGGGCTTTAAGTCAGGTCTGTTTGCGGCAGAGGTAGGGTCCGGCTCAGGGGGCGGGGCTCTAAGTCAGGTCTGTTTACGACAGAGGTAGGGTCCTGCTCAGGGGGCGGGCTTTAAGTCAGGTCTGTTTACAGCAGAGGTAGGGTCCTGATCAGGGGGCGGGGCTTTAAGTCATGTCTGTTTACGGCAGAGGTAGGGTCCTGCTCAGGGGGCGGGGCTTTAAGTCAGGTCTTTTTACAGCAGAGGTAGGGTCCTGCTCAGGGGGCGGGGCTTTAAGTCAGGTCTGTTTATGGCAGAGGAAGGGTCCTGCTCAGGGGGCGGGGCTTTAAGTCAAGTCTGTTTATCACACTTCATCCACTTACAGATGAACTTTGAACTGATGCTTTAATACAGAACTGCTTTTATTTAAATACTGCACAGGCTGTAGAATAGAATAGAATAGAATAGAACCGAAGCGGACCGGACTGGACTGGACCTCCGCCTCCACCTCCGCTTCCACCATATGCATCAGGTGAGAGGAGGAGAGCGTCAGAGCCCAGGCAGAGGGAAGCGGGCGGGGCTTTGGAGGGAGGAGGGTTGTTCATGTTCAGATTTTTACTAAGTGCTGTGAGAAATGCCACATCGGTAGGTATAACTTTAATTGAACATAAACCCAGTGTGTCCATCCACTGTCACTGATCCAACTCCATGGGTTTTACTGGGGAATCAATGTAGAAGATGACAGTGTTTCCACGGTAACTACGGAGCCTCTGAACGTCCAAATATGATCATATCTGATGACCATGAAAATTTGAACTGTATTTGACACCAATTATCGACATGGATTGATAGGATTAATGGATCAACAGGAATTAAACAGTTTAGTTCTTTATGGGTGAAAAACAAAACCCAGTATTTACCTTGGTTTTGTTTTTCATCTCTGAAACATTACAGTTACTGGAAAAGAAACAGTTTGTGTGGAGTGGGGTTTGGGTGTAAAAGTTTAAGAACAATCTCTCTGGTGCTCTTCACTTTGGGGATTTTATTAGTTGCATGTTTTTCAAGAAATCTGAGGCACTCAGGGGTAATAAGTTCCAAAGCCTTTAATAACTCTGGGCCGTTCAGTCATGCATCAGAACTGGTATTGATCATCAAGTCTCTGCTTTTAGGAAATTCCTCTCTAGGAGTTGTGGAATAAATAATTTTAGGGATGCACAAGAACTATCCGCACTGATAATTATTGGTCCAATATTGAAAAACATGATATCATTCAGATAATTCCAATAATTAAAGTTTTCACCGATAAATACAGCCCATAATAAAGTCCACTTACAATCTAATCTAGAGTACAAAATGAATGTATGTGTCGGTGTAGAACACTGGTGCAGATCTGTGTGAGATCTGTGGAGATGTAGCAGTAGCAGGAATTATCCAGTACTGTCCTGGAGCACAGGAGCCCCAAATATGGACCTGATGGAGATCTGCTCCAGGTGCTGAGAAGATGATGCAGGATTTCATCCCTGTCCTCAATAAACAGGAAGAACAGCCACAATATAAGTGTTGAGGTATGGAAGTAAATCTGTCTCATCAGATTTTGAATTATAAAAGCCATTGAATTTCTTGCGCTGAATTTTTTTGCACTGAAATTAAGTATTTGAATTTTTTGTCTCTGAATTCAACTATGTTTATAAATTTAGAATTTTAAAAAATCAGATGCAAAACATTCAGATGCATAAAATTCTGAAGCAAAAAATTCAGACGCAAAAAATAGTTCACACACCCAGAACACCAAGGATAAGCAACTGATTCTGTCTCAAGTTGAACCGACAGCCAGTCAATGAAGTTACATTAGGTTGGTCATGTGACACCAATGCAGGAAGACGGTCAGCACGGATGTGTGATCTGAATTTTTTGCATCTGAATTTTTTTATTCTAAATTTATGAACATAGTTGAATTCAGAGACAAAAAATTCAGATACTTCATTTCAGTGCAAAAAAATTCAGTGCTAGAAATTCAATAGCTTTTATAATTCAAAATCTGATGAGACAGATTTACTTCCATATTCAGGCCTTGCCCAAAGTTGTGTTCTGTAAATATTCACATCTTTTCAACATTAATAACATGTAAACTTACGTTCAGCCAGCAGCAGTAGCATGACTTCAGTTTTCTGCCACAAAAACTAGTATGTTACAGTGGTAGAGAAAACCACTGTGGTACCCCATGGTGTGTAAAACAGAAAGGTAATGAAAAAAAAAGAAAAGAAATGATTGCACGTCTTTGAGATATGAATATTGCACACGCCTATACATATATATATATATATATATATATATATATATATATATATATATATATATATATACACATCTGCTCACACCGGTGTATGAATGTTTGGTGGTGGTCGCCTCCGTCAGTGTGGTCAGCTGTGGATACAGATGTTGTTTAACACCACCTGAGTGTGAATGTGTGAGTCAGTGAATAATGGTACGCGCTTTGAGTATGCGTTCATAGAAAAGCTATATAAATCTAATCCGTTATTATTATTACAAGTGGTTACAACCTCAAAATGAGAATCAATCAATCAGATTTTATTTATAGAGCGCCAAATCATAACAAAAGTTATCTCATGATACTTTACATGTAGAGCTGGTTTAAATCAGACTCTTAGAACAACTGCAAATTTCAAGTAGAAACAACTGTTTCGATGACGCTATTTATGTTCTACAAAATAATTGTCAACTTAACTAGAAAAGCACTTGGAGAACGCAGACCTCCGCCAAGGCTGATCAGCCCCCTCCCTCCAAGATCACCACCAACATTTAATCATTTGTTCCTTGTGCCAGTATCAACACTTCCTGAAAATGTCATCAAAATCTGTCCTATAACTTTTTGAGTTATCTTACCAACAGACAAACAACCCCGATGAAAACATAACCTCCTTGGCAGAAGTAATGAAACTATTTCATTAAAATATTTGTTCAAATCAGATTCTTACAGTGTCAAACATCATAAGGTCAACACATTTTGTTTTATGTAAACTAAGCTTGCTGTGCGGCACCACTTAAACAAATAGAACTGCTATAAAAGTTTATAAAACATGCTTTTTCGGCATTTATTTTTGGGTGGTGGCCCATAAAACAATCCAAACTTGATTTTTAAGACACACACTAACTGACTTGAAATAATAAAAGAATTTGAAGAATGGGAACTACTGTTGTTTGTTATCAGTATCAGTTACAAGAAGCAGGAAGTTATCGGTACTGATTGTAAAAAAAAACAAACAAAAAAAAAACAAAAAAACAGTTATTGTGCATCCCTAATATTTTCCACCAGTTATTCTGGAATAATTTTCGTCTTTTTTTTTCTCAGATATTGATGAGTGTCGTGTGATGGGGAACCTGTGCAAAAACGGCCAGTGCATCAACGCCTTAGGTTCCTACAGCTGCACCTGCAAACAGGGCTACACCACTGACATCAGCGGCACTCAGTGTGTGGGTAAGAGTTACTGGGTCTTTATGGACTCCTGTCCCACCACGTCCACCTCCTGTTCTCATTCCTGCTGTCTAGTAAAAGAAGCCAGAACTACGTGGGTGGACCGCCCACACACTCCTCTGAATCTGTCCATCTCATCAGCTCCGCTTATGGAATTTCTGTCTGCGCGCTCAAACCCTTTTTTACGTCTCTCCCTCTTTCTTTTTCCTCTCCCTTTAGACGTGGACGAGTGCATACAAGCACCAAAGCCCTGTAACTTCATCTGTAAGAACACAGAGGGAGGCTACCTGTGCTCCTGCCCCAGAGGATACATCCTGCAGGAGGATGGGAAGAGCTGCAGAGGTGACACACACACACACACACACACACACACACACAGCAAAACCACAACCTGTCAACACAAAACAGCACTTAACCCTTTAGAGTTCACTCATAGCAGCTAAAATTTACTTAGGGGGTCAAATGAGTGGCCATTTTTGTCAAAAAAAAAAAAAAAAAAGTTCTAAGAAAAGCATACAACTGTGTTGAAATACATTTGTGCACAGACTGCTGATATTATTTGACAGTGGAAGCTATATTTTCAGAAATATTGGATTTTGAATATGGTATAATAGGGTTAGGGTTAATATGGTATAATAACCCTAACACCTGGGGTGGGGGGGGCATTGAAATTAATAAATTCAGTATAGAACAGAATATAGCACAGAATATAAAATAATAACACAGAATGGAAGAAAATAAATTAGAATAGAATTCTTAAAATAGCAGTAGAAAGAGCATAAATAATTGGTGGACGGACGTGACATTACCCATGATGATCTGGTCAGTACCAGTACTTTATTAGTAATAAACTTATATACTTATTATTGCTAATTCTCCTCTTATTCATAAATGTTAGTATTGTGGATCTAAAACAATAACAGTTTATTAAAAACACAAAATGTGTCAGTGGGCAGATGTGACATGGTTGTTACAGATCCCATCATACTGATGCTCGGCAGCCATGTCACCGTTTCCACAAATGATCCCTGTGCAAAAACTAGGATCAGAATTATTTATTGTATAGTTTATCATCATACTAAAGAGTAAATAACAATATAGAATTGTTATTTCTTTATAAAAATGTGTATTATTAGAAAACTGTTGATTTAAAAAGTGACGTGTGACATTCTTAATGTATGTATTGGCGTAACATAAGCAGGATGGATCAGCACCATACTCCATATTGCAACCTGTAAAAATAAAACATGATATGTAGTATATAATCTGGTAAGAAAAATTGGGGAATCTAAAATAATAGAATATTTGTTTTTCAGGTAAATTCAGTTAAAATATAACTTGGCCATTTGTGACATGAAAATATAGCACAGGGATTAAAGTTCTCCGTCACCACGACAGATTTCCGTCAAATGGAAAAATTGAGGGGGGAAAAAAGTCATACTGAAGTAACTTCCCCACGTGTTTCGCGGAGTTCAGTCAGTACCGCGATCCTGCCCTGAATCTGCAGGTGTTTAACACAGGCACGCCACGCACAGGGGGCTGACAGGTTTAACAGTGATGATAATAAGATGACTTCTTTATTTTTATGTCGGGAGGAGAGATTGATGACTATTTCTCTTTGGAAGGAAACGCTGCTCATTCTGTGCCTCAGAAACACATGGACAAGTTCAGCTTTACCGAAGTTCAGCCTCCAGACACTAACTTTAGTTTAGTGCTAACAAGTAGCTTTCATTATGAAAGAACCACAGTGAAAAGGGAAGAAGACAGAACTGATCTACATGTACCTTCATGTTTGGGTTCATAGCTTATCTCCTCTTGCCGGTATATGACTAGTGTGTGTGTGTGTTTGTGTGTATGTGCCCTTCCCGTGCGTACGGATGTGCGTGCCGCGGCCTTACGCGGTTACGTGCCCGACTGCATAGGTGCTTTATTTTGACCGGTTTAGCATCTTATTTCTATCTGTGTGGTACAGTACGAAGATAAAATTGAATGAATGAATAACACCCTTGGTATTTGCAAAGCCACTGTATTTTAAATACCCTCAGAGAGTATCTGTAACGGAATATAATTTCTGTTTCAGTTGACGTAATTTCTTCCAATCAAAAGAGAACATGATATTGGCGGGAGGGAGGGGGGGGCGGGGTTGTGGACGCAGGTTTGACGACGTACATGTTATTTTGGCTAGCATATACGACATCATGGACACGTTTGTAGAGGAAGGTGCTGAAGTGGTAACTATTGAGAGAGGCGTGAAAAATAGATGGAGGTGGGCGTGGCTTGATGAGAAGGGAGACGATGGAACTCCACTTAGATCATGGTGCAAAAAAATGAAGCAGCCTCACTCATTTTTTGCAGTAAGGTTTTCTTCCAGTTATTATTTTCACTTGCTTCAAAAGTTTTCATACCCTTTAAAATTAACCAGAGAGCACCAAAATTGACCTGAAGCTTTAAAAATTTTCTGGGGGAGGGCCCCCAGACCCCCCACCAATACCACTCATGACATGTTTTCTATCCATGTTACTAATCTTCTACACCTGTACACTCTCCCATTCAGTGTGTTTTACAGTATTGCCAAATTTGACTATATAAACTTGTATGCTATAGTAGTATTGTATTGCATCATTTTTAATAGTGGCCAATGATTTTGACCAGAAGAAAATTTTCAGTCAGATGAAAAATTTTTGCTTTAATCCCTGATATAGCATTAATTGTGATGAAATTGGACATTTTTGACCTGAAAACATAGTTCATATGACCATCAGCATGTTGCAACAGAACTGAAATCGTGTAAATTTGCATAACTTGCATTTACCAACACAAAATTCCTTTGGGGATTCACTCGTATTGATTTCTTATGCACAAAGACAGAAATAAGACCTCTAAGCAAATTTTAGCCGATAGAAATACCCTAGAATTCAACATTTTAACCTTGGTGTGTTAGTGGAGGACACAACAAGACTTTATTACTTTTGTGAAATAATAAAAAAAAAAGTTATTGTTATGTAGAAAATCAAGGCTAATGAAGTGACCGTATTTGGTTCCTTGCCCATAAGTGGCAAAAAAAGAAAAAAAAAATCCAGGAAGTATGTATAAAAAAATAAATACAAGAAAAACCCATGAAAGGGGAAAGGAAAAGGCATTTTAGAACATTAGAACATCACTCTGATACCATTAGACCAGTGTTTTTCAACCTTGTGGGGTCGTCTGGAATTTCTAGTAATTGATAAAAATAAAAATAAAAACTTACTACTAAAAAATCTGTGTTGAGTTGACAGAGCCAATCCCAATCCATATCAGACAAACTGGTTGTGAAACTGCAGCACTGTGGTTCTGTTTATCTGACAAATGTTCATTGTGGTCAGTTTCAGATGCTGCAGCTCTTTCATAATTCATAGTTTTAGTTCTTGTTTGTTCAGTATTAATTGTCAGCCTTGTAAATCCAAGCTGGACTGACTGTACATATCCTGACAAAGGAAAATCCAATTCTCCCTTTGTGCTGTGATCTACACCTGGCTTTACTGCCTCTGTCCATAATATATATTATATAGACTAAATGTCCTCTAAGATTAACCTGGATTTGAAATATAGGATAGAAAGTATTACAGGATCAAAAACATTGATTTTAGCCACACACACAAAAAAAAAAGTCTGTTTTGTTTTAACATTTGTGATGTTAAAATGGAGTCAGGAGTAAAAAAAGGTTGAAACCACTGAATTAGAACCTGTATTTGGTCCCATTAGAACCTTCCTTTGTTCCCATTAGACCCCCATGCGTGCTGGTCCAGACCCCTGTCCACATCCACATGAGCCCTTTGAACGTCATTCCTTACATTAGTTCCAGTACTTCATGGAACCGAACAAAGCAGGTCCACTCACTGTTTTCATGTACAGGTGGAACATACAGACCCTAGAGACCACACTGGACCTGACAGACCCTGGAGACCACATTGGACCTGACAGACCCTGGAGACCACATTGGACCTGACAGACCCTGGAGACCACATTGGACCTGACAGACCCTGGAGACCACATTGGACCTGACAGACCCTGGAGACCACATTAGACCTCAGACTGGGAACTCACTGTCCTCACTTGAACTGTTACTGTCACTGTCCTGTAATGTGTGTGGAAATGACCAAAAATAGTCACTTGCCTGATAAAGGGTTAACTTAAGTGTAGTTTTTCTCTGTAAAATTTGTTAATTAATTCGTAACTTTTCTTTGAGTTTTTAGCTTTTTTTTTTTTTTTTTACAGCTTTCTGATACGAACACAGTGACATATGTACTACCTGTGGAGAACTTCTGTCCTTCAAAATAAGAGCACATTTAATTAAAAGGAATTACGCTGTATGTTTTGTTAACGTTTGATCTCATCTCACCTGCTTCTTGAGTAATAGATAGATAATTATTCTATTATCAGGTTAAATGGAGATTAATAATAGCTAATTAAATAATGATAGTTTTTCAAGTCATTTTCAAGTAATTAGATTTTTAAAGATGTAAACAGGCTAAATTTCAATGAAAGCATTCTTTTTTAGATAATAATAATAATAATAATACATTTTATTTGTAGGTGTCTTTCACCGTTCGAAGTTGTTGAAATAAATAAAACACAATTAAAATTACACACATACATGTATATTTACTGAAATAATACTTGCTGTGTAGCTACACTCACACACACACACACACACTCGTTACCGTCTCCCCCAGACTGTGTGACATTGCGCATCTGGTTGTGTCTGTGTTAATGGGGTTTGTTAGTGCATCTAAAACATGCGCTGATGGTGTTGACTTTGTTAGTTCTCTTTCATTTTTATTTACCACAGCTTTCGTTCTTTAGTTCCCCCCTCTGCAGTAACACCCCCCCGCAGTACCCCTACATGTTTCCGCTGTCTGGTTCATTTGCAGTTCATTTGAAGGTCAGTGACTGTAGAAGGACTGGAATTTGAGTCACAGACAAAAGCAGTCTGCGTACAGGACTGGAGTTTGTAGAGTTCAGAAACTCTGGGTAGATTGGGTTGGGATTAAGCCTTTAGTTTTTTTAAATTATTATCTTAGTGAACTTCTACATACGGTTATATTTAAGAGTGCAGCAGATGGAATTATGGTTTTATATTGAGTCCTTCTAGTTTGGTTTTTAAATATTTGGATATGTGGAAGGACGGAAGGAAGGAAGGAAAGAAGGAGGGAAGGAAAGAAAGAAGGAGGGAAGGAGGGAAGGAAGGAATAAAGGAGAGAAGGAAGGAATGAAGGAGGGAAGGAAGAAAGGAGGGAAGGAAGGAAGGAAGGAAGGAATAAAGGAGGGAAGGTTGTAATCTCCTCACACATTTTGAACTAGGGCTGCACAATATTGGCAAAACTTGTGATATGGGTGTACAGTATTGCGATAACAATAATATTGCGATGTTTTTTTGTTCACCTAAAAAAATACCATTTTCATCTACTAAGAAAAATGTTCCTTAACAATGTTAAAATGAGCCAATTGTTTGTATGCTGACTCAATTATTTATAATTTTAGACCAAATACTGTATGACTACAATCAATTAGACAGTTCTGTCCAAGAACCTGGTGAAGCTGCGACCACAGACATTCAGATACAAACACTGTGAAATATTTTGTCATTTTATTCACATATAACAATGTGTAAATGACATGAATGTATTTCATAATAATAAAAGTGACAGAGTAAGAGCTTTAATAAAACAATATTCCATTACTTGCCTGGTGTGGTAAATACTACATATAAAAATACGATCTTTAAATATAAGTGTTCAGGCCTTCCCCAAAGTTGTGTTCTGAAAATATTCACATCTTTTCAACATTAATAACATATAAACTTGTATTCAACCAGCAGCAGAAGCATGACTTCAGTGTTTTTTTCCAGAAAAACTAGTAAGTTAGAGTTTTAGGGAAAACCACTGTGGTACCCCTGGTGTAAAACAGAAAGGTAATGGAAAACTAGAAAAGCATTTGAGCACTTGAGTTAGCTTGTTAACAGACTAATAAACAAACTAAAACCCCCCATTTCAGGTTATTGACATTATTGTTACAGGATAGTTTGTAAATGTAAATATTTTCAGAATTTAATGTGATTTTTTGCTCTAAAACAAAGACAAAAATTTGAAGTTGTCATTATTTATAGGCATAATGTAAGATTTTTTTTTTCACATCAAACCGAGAAGAAAATCTGGAGTCATTCTTTGTTGTCGGTTATTCTGCTGTTGTTATTTGACTGTAGATCATATTGGTCTGTATGTGGAACCGGAACTAAAATGAGTTCCACAGCCTTGACTGTGGAATTTTTGCACTTTACAAATTCATCCCACGTGCCCATTTTTCCAAATTTTAGCATTCAACCACAACTAATATCTTTTATTTATTTATTTATTCATTTTGTACTTTGCAAATTCATCCCTGGGGCCAGATTGGAACCTTTGGCGGGCTGCATTTGGCCCCCGGGCCACATGTTTGAGACCCCTGCTGTACATGCTCATCCTAGTGGCTGTCAGCGGTGCTACAGGGGTGTGGGTTGAACATTTCTGCAGGTCGTTTACGTCCCTTGTGTTTTTGTTTTTCCTTTCAGATTTGGACGAGTGTTCGACTAAACAGCACAACTGTCAGTTCTTGTGTGTCAACACCATCGGTGGATTCACCTGTAAATGTCCTCCAGGTTTCACGCAGCACCACACCGCCTGCATTGGTAAAGAACCCCCCCCCCACCCCCCCTCTTTCTGTCTACTTGCCGGGCTCATAAAACACACACCTGTCGAACCTTCACCGACCCTCGCTCTGAGCTAATGGACTCCCACTGATCTTATTAGGCCACACTAATTCTTGGACTCAGGGCCGCTTACAGATGCTTTGTTATGGAACATTGCAGGAGGTTACCATGGCAACCACAAGTGTTTTTTCCAGACCATAAAGCAGCTCTAGTGACAGCATGAAATGAGAGTCACATAAACTGTGAAGTTTTGACAAAGTAGTTCAGAGTAGAGATGACAAAGGAGGCTAAGAATAGAATAGAATAGAATAGAATAGAATAGAATAGAATAGAATAGAACAGAACGAAATAGAATAGAATGAATAGAATAGAATGAAATAGAAAAGAATAGAATGAATAGAATAGAATAGAATAGAATAGAACAGAACGAGATAGAAAAGAATAGAATGAATAGAATAGATAGAATAGAACAGAACAGAATACATTACATACAATAAAACAGAATAGAATAGAATAGATCTTTATTGTCACAGGAACACTGAAAATCCATTTTGCAACAAAAATAATTAGTGCAAAAACAAAAGACTGTATAAGAATATGACACAAAATAAACTTGAATGTTTGAATGTTTTAATGTTTATTCTAATTAATGACAGTGATTTCATTTTTAAAGGACCTTTTAATCATTGTAGATTCTAACAGCAAACCCCGCCCCCCAGCCAAAAAGACATAGATATTTAGTTCAACATTATATTTATATACTTTATATACTACTATATATTATTTATTATATTTATATATTTACTACCAACGTTATTGTAGTTTCCACTAACATAAAAGTCTCATATATGTAATCGGGCCAGTGCTAGTGTTGGCTGTTTTTCCTCCTGTCTGAACCTCCTCTGTCCTCTCTTCGTAGACAATAATGAATGTGCCTCGGACCCGAACCTGTGTGGTTCCAACGGCGCCTGCCAGAACACCCCCGGCAGCTTCAACTGCGACTGTCAACGGGGGTTCTCATTGGACCCCAGTGGACAGAGCTGTGAAGGTTGTGACATCAGCAGATACGACCACAACAGCCACTGATTTAAGGCCTGATTTAGTCTAACGGTAGTTTTATGGTTTAATGTAACCCTGACAGATATGGACGAGTGCGACGGTAACCACAGGTGTCAGCACGGCTGTCAGAACCTGGTGGGCGGGTACCGGTGCAGCTGTCCACAGGGTTACCTGCAGCACTACCAGTGGAATCAGTGTGTGGGTGAGTACACACACGTGTTCTGTCATCAGCAAACGGGCCTGTTCATCCACATGTGCACCACAGACTTCTACATTTTTAGAAAAAGAAATAACAATGGTGGATTTACCTACTGCTGCTGCATCCCCACACACACCCCACCCCCGTTGAAAATAATATAAGTCAGGGCTGTCAAACTCATTTCAGTTCAGTTCCACATTCAGCCCAATTTGATCTCCAGTGGGTCGGACCAGTAAAATAATAACAGTGAGAAAAGGAATATTCTATTCTGATTGGGTTTACATCTACAAAGTTTCCTTACAAATCTGAATAACATGAAAAACTTGAATTGTCTGAAGAAAAACAAGTGCAATTTTAACAATATTCTGCCTCGTTTTATCAGTTTATTATTTACACATGTACATTACAATCACACAAAACATTGAGTAACAGGCAGAATATTGGTCAAATTACATTTACTTTTCATAAGCCATTTCCCTTTGTTCATATTTGTTCAGGTTATTCACATTTTTTGTAAAAGTATAGTTTGGTAATGTAAACATTTTCATGTAATTTTACTTTACACCAAAAAAACAAAGAGAAAATTTGGGGTTGTCATTATTTACAGGTTATTATGATAATATTTTACTGGTTCTGACCCACTTCAGATCTAATTGGACTGTATGTGTCTGTATGTGGAACCTGAATTAAAATGATTTTGACATCATTGATTGCTAATGTCTTTAGTGTAATTTTAGCATTTCACAAATTCATCCCACAGACCGGATTGGACCCTTTGGCGGGCCAGATTTGGCCCCCAGGCCGCATGAGGCGGCCATGGCTCAGATGGTAGAGCAGGTCGTCCAATAACCGAAGGGCTGGCGGTTCAAATCCTGCTCTGTCCATGTGCTGTTGTATCCTTGGGCAGGACACTTCACCCTCCTTGCCTCCAGTGTTGCTATTCACACTGGTGTATGAATGTGTATGAATGTTTGGTGGTGGTCGGAGAGGCCGTAGGCATTGGCAGCCATGCTTCCATCAGTCTGCCCCAGGGCAGCTGTGGATACAGATGTAGTTTAACACCACCAGAGGGTGAATGTGAGAGTGAATGAATAATGGATCCACTGTGTGCGCTTTGAGTATGTGTTCATAGAAAAGCGCCATATAAATCTAATCCATTATTATTATTATCGTACTTTCCGGGCTATAAGGCGCACCGGAATATAAATTGCACCTGACTATAAGCCACAGGTGTCCACGTTGTGACATGAGATATTTACACAGAAAGATGGTAAACAGAAAGATTATTAAAATATTTATTTCCATACCTTAACTGCTTTTTTCCAAACAGTGCCTGTAACACAGCAGTAAAACGGCAGGAACAGGCTGGTTCAAAAACCCAAAAAAGTCAATGATCTGTATCTTCATCTTCCTTCTGCTCATTAAACCACTGCAGTCGTCTTCTTCAGTGTTGGAGTTGAACAGCCTCAGAAAGGCTCCGTCACACACCTTCTACGTCTCTCCTCCATTGTTGCTCAATGGCACTTCCGTGCTGCAGCTCAGTTAAGATTAAAACTTCTCCTCTTCATCACCTCTTCCACCTGTCTGTCTCACTTTTGCGCTTCGTGCTAGAGTGCCCCCTGGTGGCCGTTAGCCCGTATAAAGCTATACTGGAGCTGCATCACAGTATAAGCCGCAGGGTTCAAAACGAGAAAAAAGTAGCGGCTTATAGTCCGGAAAGTACGGTATTATATTTGACACCTGTGATATAAGTACTTCTGCTGGGATTCGAACCCCAGTCTCCTGCGTCTTAAGCCGTGTTTCCACTATGTGGTACCGGCTCGACTCAACTCGGGTACCAGGTACTATTCCTGAGGGCTGTTTCCATTACAGGATAGTACCAACTTTAGAGTACCTGGTCGTCACAGCGATGCTGCTCTGAGAGTTGCTGAGTAACTCGCTTGTTGTGTGTTGTCCCATCAAGCTCTTGCTGAATCTTTTCATCATCCACCAAGGACAGAAATGTCTGAACCTCCTCGACTGACCACGGTGCTGTCATCCTGCATTTAACCTACTGGTATATTTACAGTCAACTTCTGAATCTGTTTTGTTAAAAATGCTGGGCCACACATTGATGACGCAATGACGCAGAGACAACTCTCTGACCAATCAGTGGTCTGCAGTGTTCACATGTCACATTTTAGTATGTCTTCCCCCATTTTGGAGAGAGGTGATGGACACGCACATCCAGAAAATGAAAGGTGTGCAGGATCCCAAAAAAATAGATGAAAAAATGAAACAAGGTCCTTGTTTCACCTGTGAGCTCCCAAAGAATTTATTCACCACAAGTGACGTTTCAGGCTGATGCCCTTCATCAGACTCAGACCATTTTGGAACCTCGGCCGAGCAGATACTAAAAAAATAGTACCGGGTAGCAGATTCCAGGTACTTTTATGTAATGGAAACGCATAAAGGCAGAGTCGAGTTGATAAAGGAAATGTGGCATTAGACCATAGTATTATTTACTGAGCTATTCATCCACATGTGCTTCAAACCTCTCCTATCTCTTGTAATGGGGGGGTGTCGACTGGCCCATTTCTAGCTAAGTCTATGTGTTAAAGTCAGTTCAGTGTAAACTCCAGTCGAACCCTGAACAGAACCCTGTCTATTCAACAGTATTTGGGTCTGTGTGAAAAACCAGCGTTCAGCCACAGAAGGTCTGAATGTGTGACTGAACAGATGGAACTGTAGAAGTGAAAGGACTGAAAATGAAATCTGTTAGAACACACACACTGAGGGAACACACAGGGGTCAAACATAGGCCCAGACCTGGACTGGATCCTGTTGGGTCGAATGTTCAGTCCCATGTATTTAGTTTTAATTCCGTCCAAAACTCGACATGGGTTTTAAGAAATAATATGAATTTTATTTATTTTTATTTTATTTATTTAGACAGGGACAATATACATAACATATACATTAAACTTAAAAAGGACTGATGTAGTGCAAGGTTCCAATAGTTATGGATTTTTCATTCTAGTTATTTTTTAGTTCTAACTTTTTTTTTTCTGTAATTCAGTTTTAATTCATTTTTTGAGCTGGTGTGTTAGTTTTTAGCTTACCGGCCGACAGGCTGTAAACTATGGTCGTCTGTCGTCGTCGTCTGTTGTCCGTTACAAAAATTTCAATCGTCTTCTTCTCCGAAACTACAATTCCGATTGACTTCAAACTTGGTATACAGCTTCTTTATGATGATGTCAACAAAAGTTAGTGAAATTATTTGGATCTGGATCTGATTCTGGATTTGGTGCCACTTTGAAAATTTCCCCATTATAAGCAATAGGAAGTGGATCGATGCAATAACTCAGTAAATATAAATGATATCCAGTGTAAATTTCTACAGTCCAGCCCTGATGGGGAGATGACCAAAACATAATGTCCACATGCTGATCAGGATCTTCTTCTGGATCCGGGAACTGACGGAAAATTTAACATGGGCTCTTATGGGGAAAACATTTCAGTCGTCTTTTTCTCTGAAACTACAGTTCTGATTGACTTCAAACTTGGTATACAGCTTCTGTATGATGATGTCAACACAAGGTATTGAAATTATTTCGATCTGGATCTGATTCTGGATTTGGTGCAACTTTGAAAAATTTTCCCATTATAACAGATAGGAAGTGGATTGATCCAATAAATCAGTATCAATGATATCAAGTTGGAATTTGAATTTTTTACAGCTCTGATTGGAATATGACCAAAACATGGGCTATTTCTGTAATATAATAAATACACAGAACTGGGTGATAATAAATGGCATCTGGATACATTTCCCAAAGCTTTTAATTTGGCCCATAAGCTACAGGGCCATTGGTCCTATTTTTTTTTTCTTTTAATTACAGTTTTTATTTATTTCAGTTAGCAAAAATGTTTTTTTCAATTCTAGTTTTTGTCATTTCGTTAACAATAATAACCTTGATGTAGTGTGCCAGGTTCTAGCACTAGTGCTAATTTCCACCTGTAGTCCCTGGGCAGGCTGATGTTATCATTGAAAAAAACAGACATTAATGAAAACTAAAACATTAAAAAACAGTAAAAAAAAAAAAAAAAAAAAAAAAAAAAGCATATTTATAACTCTATCTGTATAAAATATTCATTCCCATCCAACCATTAAATTAAAAACCCTTCTACTTCTTTGTGCGACACTGTGAGGGATGGGATGTGAAGCATTTGAGATCTGATTTTGCTGAGATGAATGCATGAATATGAACCCAAAATCCTCTGAAGGAAATATGTTGTGTTTTTATTTATCTTTATTTATACATTGATTCTTTACTTTGAGATCCTGTATGCCAGGAGCATGAAGAGCTGCTGTAAATGTTTTTGTTCTTTTTTTTTTTTTTTTTTTTTACACCCACTCTCTGAATGTGTATAGTTTGTGTATTTGTTTGTTTTTTCAATGTATGAAAAAATATAAATTCTTTTAATAAAAAGAGAATTAAAAAAAAAAAGAAAAAAACCCTTTTCCTGTGAATGTGTCACATGCTTCCAGGTGTGACCTCACAGTTTCCTCAGTGTTGTTTGTGCCCTTTGACCTGAATGACCCCTGGCTTTGTTTGCTTCTTGTCATCTTCCGTGACCCAGATGAGAACGAGTGTCTGAACACTCAGATATGCGGGGGGGCGTCGTGCCACAACACCCTGGGAAGCTTCCGCTGCCTTTGTCCCACCGGCTTCAACTACGAGCAGAATAACGGAGGCTGCAGCGACGTCAACGAGTGTTCCACCGCCCAGAACCCCTGCAAGTTCGGCTGCTCCAACACCGATGGGGGCTACCTCTGCGGATGCCCCCCCGGATACTTCCGTGCCGGACAAGGGTATGTTAGAGATGTCGATAAGTTCAGGCTAGGGATGTAACGATATGAAAATGTCATATCACGGTTATTGTGACCAAAATTATCACAGTTATCATTATTATCGCGGTATTATTGAAATTGTGCTCAAAATGTTCAAAAAGTACTTATACACACACTGAAATAATTTAACCAAGTTGTATTTTGAAAAAAAAAAGAAAACAGCAACAAAAAAAACAAATAAAATAATAGGCACAATGTACCTTCTGTTGCAGAAACATTCAAATATTAACTCTTAGTGGTCTGAGCCTATTTTGGCCATTTTTCAGTCCTTTTGATTTTGCCTTTATATACTATATAAACAAATGTTTATTATACCCATGTTTGGGATCTGTTTTTTCAGCACAATTTCATCTATCTCATCTGTCTATTATTTTTTCACTTTAACCTACTATAAAAACATAAAAAGACAAAAAACACACAAAAAATATAAAATGTGATTTGAAAAATGTATATACTTTATTACATAAATAACACACAGATGCTTAATGAACCTTTTCAAAGACTTTGAAAGTGAATACTGGTTCCAAATTTTAGGCATATAAAATTAATTGTAATAAATTAAAACTATACTCAAATATTTGACATAAAAGTAGATCTTTACATAGGCCTTTTCTCCGGAAAAATGTGGTAATCAAACATGGTTATCATGATAATTAGAATTGAAACGGTAATACTCACCGTCTGCAATTTAACCGCGGTTTATCGTTATACCAGTAATCGTTACATCCCTAGTTCAGGCAGAAGATCCCAGTAGATATTTGTAGTAAACAGTGATGTGTTGTTTCAGACACTGCGTCTCTGGTCTGGGCTTCACCAGTGGAGGCTCCAGCACTGACCAAGGAGCTGAAGAAGACGATAATTCTCTGAGTCCTGAAGCCTGTTACGAATGTAAGATCAATGGCTACCCCAAGAAGGGACGCAAACGCCGCAGCACCAATTCCACTGAGGAAGACACTCAGGTAACCTGTGCTTGAAGTCACACTAACCCAGTGGTTCCAACCTTTTTTTTACTCCTGACTCCATTTCAACGTCACAAATTTCTGTCAACCCGAGACATTCAAAACAGAGACTTTTTTTTTGGCTAAAACTGATTTGTTTTTGATCCTGTAATAGTATTCTATCCTATATTTCAAATCCACACGCATTTAAATACTGTAGTTTAAAATAAAACAAAAAGAAAAGCAGAGTTCAGATAATAATAACTAGAAAAGCACTCAGAGAGTGCAGACAGAGGCAGATCACCCCCCTGTCACCACCAAAATTTTATCATTTGTTCCTTGTGCCACTATCAACATTTACCTGTTTCTATCTTATAATTTAATCATGTTTTTAGATGTAAAGCACTTTGGGCTTCTTTATGTTGTCGTAACGTGCTATATAAATAAATTTTGATTTGATTTCCTGAAAATTTCATCAAAATCCATCCATAATTTTTTTAGTTATCTTGCTAAAAGACAAACACTGATGAAAACATAACCTCCTTGACGGAGGTAATGATAATAATAATAATAATAATAATAATAATAATAATAATAATAATAATAATAATAATAATAATAAATAAGTAGATGGGCATGGAGGAGAAGGTGAGTAGAAAATGTAAACATATTATTGCACGTTGTATTTGTAATAAAACTGGCTGAATATTGTACTGTGTTATTCTACTGCACATAAATAAACAGCACCAGAGGGAGTTATTGTTCAGTTGTGGTTTGAGCTGAACAGTCTTTTAGCGTCTGGGTAACAGCTGTTTCTGAGCCTGGTGGTTCTGGCTCTGATGGCTTATGGTTTAGGAAATGAAATGAAATGAGTTCATCATGTGTAAACATATCAATATATGCATAACTAGAAAAGCACTTGGAGATCAGCCCCCTGCCCCCCAGTCACCACCAAAATTTAATCATTTTATCATTTGTTCCTTGTGCCAGTATCAACATTTCCTGAAAATTTCATGAAAATCTGTCCATAACTTTTTGAGTTACCTTGCTAACAGGCAGACATCCCCGATGAAAACATAACCTCCGCTGTTCTACTTGGAGGTAAAAATCAACTATAAATACATAAAAAAATCTGCATTTTCAAGGTGAAAACAGAGGTGTTCACTTGACAAACTGCAGTTCAACTGTATCCATTTAAATAATAGTAATAATGAAAACTGCGTCACAACATGCTTTACAACAAACACACTAAAACTATTGGATTTAGTTTTATTCCACTACGTCTCAGACTTCCATTTATCTGAAATCTTTCCACATGATGGTTTGAACAGAACAACCTTCTAAAATAGTAAGGCTGTGTATTGGCGAGAATCTGGCGATACGATACAAATCTCAATACCAGGATCCTGATACGATATATCACGATATATCATGATACTGTTAAAAAGGCTATTTATTTATTTATTTTTTTAAGATTATTTCCTAGAAGAATTAAATTACACCAGAAATATGTACAAATACTAAACACATTTTTATTTGATCAGAACAGGATCTAATGCTATATCACAACATTTTTCTAAGTCTCCTAGTTTCCAAAGTAACTACCATCTGCCTCTCAGACAGTAAAAAGTGCTTTTAGGATGATTCAAATGACCATTATTTAATAAAACAGTGTTAAATAATAATAAATAAGATATAAACAAGACAGAAAACCAAAAAAGCGAAGTGAACCTCCACAATGTCTGCATTTGAATAAATACCTAAAAATATCCATACAGTACTTTTTAATATAGATACAGTATTGTGAAATGAAACATCGCAATGTATTGCAGAACCGATATTTTCTTACACCCCTGTAAAATACAGTACATTGTTTCAGATAAAATTAGTGGTTTCCATCCTCTCCGTCTCCTGACAACTTAGAAAAAGCTCTAAAGTCTTTTCAGATGTCGACGAGTTGTTAACAGCTCCACCAAACTGATTTATCTCACATGGTTTCATTTACATGTTCAAAAGTTAAAATCATCCAATATGTCACCGAACATCAAAGACTAGAGAGAAAGTCCAAAAACTGAAACCAGACTTGTGTATCAGAACTTGTTTTTTTTCTTCTTTTCTTTCCCATTAATTATGGATGAGATTTATGTGGTGTAAATAAAACCATATAAAGTTGAAACCAGTTCTATCTTCGACAGAAACAACAGTGAGACGCTGATCAGTCACTGATGCTTCGTTAATAACAATTTAATGAAGTCATAAATAATAACTGATCAGTCAGTCAGACGGACCAAACCAGCACTTTTACTCTAATACTTTTACTACATTTTTCTGTTAACACTTGAAGTAGGAAGGTTTACATTATGGTGTTGGGACTTTTACCTCACCTTACCTTTGTGTCACCGCCCGCTTTAGATGATATAGAGGGTCTGCACGTGACGTCACCGCTAGCGGAAGTCACCACGGTTCTGTCCACTGAGTGGCAGAAAGAGGGAGATGAGTAGCGGCTTTGGCTTGAATACTGCGAAAACTTTAGAACAATCTGAAAAATGGGGAAAAGCTGTTGTGCCATTGATTGCACAAATAGGTTTAAAAAGCACTTGGAGCTATCGTTTTAGTGGTGACCTAAAGCCAAAGACAGAAGAAGCAGATGGATCGCTGCAATTCGTAGAAATAACTGGAATCCAGGCAACGAAACCTGGATTCGTGTCAAGTAACGTTAATTTATACTGTATTCTTGTGTGAAATCATACCTTAAATTACACATCGTTTTGGCTAACGTTACTTCTTAGTAAAGCTCTTAATGTTAGCATCTGTCATTTAGTTCTATATTTCATAACTGAAACGTTTTGTCTTCAGTTGTGTGATTCTGAACCTTGTGCTCTACATAATTTGTAAACTAGCTTAAACTGAGGCTAACCTAGTTTTCCAAATAAGGGGGTACTCGAGCACAAAGCTGTTGTATCTGTGTTGTATCATGTATTTGATGTTAACTCTACTTAAATCTCCACAGTACCAGTAGATCATCCACTCACTTGGGTCAATACTAAGGGTTCAACTCCAGTAAATCAGTAGTGAACTGTGAGCACTACTGCTGGGCCTTTACCTTGGCAATCACCATCAAGAAAATACGTCTGCACTGACAGAAAATCTCCAAAACAATAGTATGTTGAATTAAAGCACTCACCAGCTGTAATCCTCTAATTAACGATGACGAGGATGTCAGCAACTCTTTGGCTTTTGTGTGCTTTCAGCCTTTGCATTGGGGATTTTCCTGGTGTTGAAATCAGGTTCATATAAATGTAAGGATACGTGATTTCTGTCCACATATCAATGTTCGTAGACCACTTGTTGTTTGGTAGTTGTATGGATCCATGTCCAGTCCAGTTGTCTTTAATTTCATGTTATATTCCACATTTTTCCCAGTCTCGCTGTAGTTACTGCTATGCTCCGCCATGTTGAGCCGGTTTGTTTTTGCCACTCAGTCTGACTTAGAGGGGCGTGGCCCAGGGGGGAAGTGACGGATGTGCATTCCCTCTATTGGGCTGAAGGTTCAGTGTGTCACCGCCCACTTTAGATCATATTGGGCTGAATGTGGAACTGAACTGAGTTCAGAGTTTGAAACCCTTGTCTGTACATGTCTGTGTTTTATTGTGTTGTACTTAGTTGTATACTGCACTGATGCTGGCACAGACCACCTGCAATTTCACTGAATAACCTGTGTAATGACAATAAAGCCTATTCTATTCTATTCTATTCTATTCTATTCTATTCTATTCTATTCTATTCTATTCTATTCTATTCTATTCTATTCTCTGTGCAGCTGTCTGATAATGCCATCAGTCTGGCCAGTGTGGACATTGAGGACACCCTCCAGTTCCACCTGAACATCAGCGACCTCAGTAACCGCGACCACATCCTGGAGTTCACGCCGGCGCTGTCCACGCTCAGTGACCACGTGCGCTACAGCATCGACTATGGCAACGACGACGGACACTTCAAGATCAACCAGCGAGAGGGCGTCAGCTACCTGCACCTGAGCAGAAAGAAGAGCCTGTCCCCGGGGGCGTACTCCCTGCAGATCAGCAGCGTCCCCCTGTTCAGGAAGAAGGAGCTGGAGCAGCTGGAGGAGCGCCACGATAAAGACTACCTCACAGGACAGCTGGGAGACGTACTGAAGATGAGGGTGCAGATCGTCCTCCATTAACCAGCAGCAGCACAGAGAACAGCTGCTAACCCAGTGTCAGGCTCAAATACCCCCACCCCAAAAAAAAACAAAAAAAAACAAAGGCCAAACATCTCTGACTCTGGGTCAGCGGTTGGAAAGGCAACTGGGAGAGAAGGGAGGGGCTCAGCACCAAAGAGACACCGGGGGATGGGTGGGGGGGTGGTAGGGGTAGGGGTGGGGGAGGGCCGACTGCACCATTCCATTACCAAAGATGATTCTACATATCATACATCCAATTCAGCGGCTTCTGTGGAAACATGAGCTGAATACAGCCAATATTTCATGATCGGAATGAACACATTCAGCCGTGCTAGCACCTATTGATCGTGTTGTTGTTTGTTTGTTTTTTTGTTTTTTTTGCTTGATTAAGTGTTGTATAATATGTGGAATCAAGTGCCCCCTTTAAAAGGGCATGTGGACTGCAGAAAGCTCTAAAGCACAGGTGTCAAACATGCGGTCCGGGGGCCAAAACCGGCCCACCAAAGGTTCCAGTCCAGGCCTGCAGGATGACTTCACAAAGTGTAGAAGATATTAACAGTCCAGGGTGTTGAACTCCAAAATAACAGCAAAATAACCTAGAAATAATGACTCCAAATGTTCTTCCTGGTTTAATGTGAAAAAAAATATATGACGTTATGCCTCTAATGTCAACTCCAATTTCTTCTCTTTGATTTATTGCGAAGAACATTAAACTCTCATATCCTTTAACCTCCTATGACCCAGGAAATGTCAGCAAAGTACCAGCTTTTGTTTTGTTTTTTATTAAATAAGTGCCGATATTGGAAACATCATGATGCAACAGTTTTTTCAGATGCAGTTTTTAAAATTTTTATGGAATGTCCTTTGTGGTGGACAGTTTTCTTTTTTTTGTATAAAGTTGTGAAACTCTTGTCCACAAATGTGGAGAGAAAACCCACAGCTGGGTCTGAGGAGGTTAAGCAAAAATATCTTGTATTACGCAAAAAAACATCTTGAATTAAGCAAAAAATCTTGAATTAAGCAAAAAATAAATAAATCTTGAATTACACAAAATAAAAAATCTTGAATTAAGCAAAAAAAAAAAAAAAATCTCGAATTTATATCTCATGACACTTAAAATCAAACAGAATCACTTAAAGAGGAACTTTCCAGTGAGATTTAAGAACTGATTTATAGACAATAGATCTGGAAAATCTGATTTCAAGAAATCTTACCAAGATCATTTTCACTTGTTCCATTGGCAGATTTTTTTGGTTGAATTAAGCAAAAAAAAAAATCTTGAATTAACCTCTTGACACCCAGGAAATGTTATTTTTTTTGTTTTTTATTAAATAACTGCCTATATTGGAAACACCATGATGCAACAGTTTTTTCAGATGCAGTTTTTAACATTTTTATGGAATGTCCTTTGTGGTGAACAGTTTTCTTTTCTTTTTGTATGAAGTTGTGAAACTCTTGTCCACAAATGTGGACAGAAAACCCATAGCTGGGTCTGAGGAGGTTCATGTGAAAAAAAAAAATGACGTTATGCCTATAAATAATGTCAACTTCCAATTTCTTCTCTTTGATTTATTGCAGAGAACATCAAACTCTGATATCCTTGAATAATAAAACGTCAATAACTTGAACAAATATGAACAACCTGAAATGTCTAAAGAAAAATACGTGCAATTTTAACAATATTCTGCCTGTTTTGTGTCTTGGTAGATCTGATCTGTAATGCACATGTATGAATCATAAGTAGAGGCAGAATATTGATCATATTTTTCTTATTATTTCTTCTTATCTTTCTTCAGAAATTTCAGTTTTTTTCAGGTTATTCACATCTTTTTTTGTTTGGATAGTTTCATAATTAATCTTATTTTTTCCATATAAAAAATGTATTTATAGGTTATTATGCTGTTATTTGACTGGTTCGACCCACTGCAAATCAAATTCAGCTGAATGTGGAACTGAACTAACATGAGTTTGACAGCCCTGACCTAAAGGCTGAGGTTTCAGCTTCAGTGGAAAGACAAGGGTGAACCCCCAATAGTCTAACCCAGAGGCGTCAAACATGCGGCCTAGGGACCAAACCCAGCCCGCCAAAGGGTCGAGTCCGGCTCTGGGGATGAATTTGTGAAATGCAAAAATTACACTGAAGATATTAACAATCCTTTTAGTTCAGGTTCTACATTCAGACCAATTCAATCTGAAGTGGGTCAAATAGTAAAATACTATCATAATCAATAAATACTCCCAACTCCAAATTTTTTTTCTTAGTAAATGTAAATATTTTCATGTATTTACACTAAAACAAAGTATAATTCCACAAAAAATGTGAATAACCTGAACAAATATGAACCCCCTGAAATGTTTTAAGAGAAGTAAGCACAATTTTAACAGTATTCTGCCTGATATTAAATGTTTGTGTGTTTGTAGATCCACTGTGATCTGTAAGTTATAATGAACATGTGGAAATGATAAACTGAGGCAGAATCGTGTTAAAATTACAGGTATTTTTTCAGTTTGTTCATGTTATTCACATTGTTTGAAAGGATAGTTTGCAGATGTAAACATTTTCATTGTTTAATTTTGCTTTTTTTTTTACTCAAACATAGAGAAGATTTTGGAGTTGACATTATTTATATTTTATTACGTTATTATTTTACTAGTTCGTCCCACTGCCGATCAAATTTAGCTGAATGTGGAACTGAACTAACATGAGTTTGACACCCCTGGTCTAATCAATTCATTTCTTCCCCTAAATGACTGAACAAAACCTGGATACATGAAAGTAAACACCGTCCTCCTTCCCTGTGTTTTAATTCAAGCGAGGTAAACAGAAAAAAAAATGGTCAGAATGGTTTAGGAGAGGAAAGGAACCTCCAATGGACTATTGAGATGTAGCCATGTTTGAGCTGAATGACTCCTGCTGCATATTTTAAACTACGCTTTTCCATCTTTCCTACTGACTAGAATAATAGAATAATTCCTATTTACTGGTGCTAGCGTTGAAACCACGTAGACTTCTGAATGCACTGTACTACTACACACAACTGGGTAGTCGACCAAATCCAATCCCAGCGGCCATTCTGAAGAGTTGGAGGTCTGTGCGACCATAACAGCTAGCTTCGTAGCCTTTCTGCTCTTCCTCTATTACCACATGTAAATTGGTGTTTATACTGTAATAATCAATGCCACTTTTAATCTATGAAGCATTTGTAAACTAGAGGACGCCCCTGGAATAGAGGGGCTTTGTAATGGTGCTTATAATGACCAACTACTTCCTTTGTAAACTGTGTATACATACACACACCTGCACACATACACACCAACATATTGATTGATGATGATGATGATGATGATGATGCACTGAGGTCGGTTTGACCACACATTCTCTCACACGTCCAATCAGTGCTGCATTGCCACGGACCAGCCTGACCTCCAGTCTGTGTTCTGTGTTCACATCCGTGAGGGTTAGTTGTAATTTCACAATAAAACATATTCTGGTGTACATGTACTCGCTGCTGTGATTTTTCCCCTTTATCCTCACGTGGATCTGCCGAAGTCAACATTTATGATCCTTTTGGACATATTTTCCAAATATGGTGAAAAAGTGGTTCTAGATTCTTACTAAGGTCCATCTAAATGTTCCTGAGATGTTTCAAACCCTTATTCCAACATTATCAGTGGGTGTTTTGAGTCTTTATTCAAACATTCGTCAGCGCCCCCTGGTGTTCAAATGGTACAGCTATAGAAGTGCTCCAAGAAGGGTCATTTTGGAACATGTTCTAATCTTTTTAAACACTGCTCTAGATCCATTATACACTGAACAAAAAATATAAACGCACCACTTTTTTTTTTGCTCCAATTTTTCATGAGCTGAACTCAAAGATCTAAACTTTTTCTGTGTCAACAAGGTTTATTCTCTCAAATATTGTTCACAAATCTGTCTAAATTTGTGTTAGTGAACACTTCTTCTTTGCTGAGATAATCCATCACCTCACAGGTGTGGCATATCAAGATGCTGATTAGACAGCAGGACTTTTGCACAGGTGTGCCTTAGGCTGGCCACAATAAAAGGCCACTCCAAAAGTGCAGTTTTATCACCACAGCGCAATACCACAGATCTGTCACAAGTTTGAGGGAATATGCACTTGGCATGCTGACTTCAGGAATCTCCACCAGAGCTTTTGCCTGTGAACTGAAGTTCATTCTCTACCATAAGCCATCTCCAAAGCTGTTTCAGAGAATTCATGAAGAAGACTGTGTGAGGAAATGGTGGTCACACCAAATACTGACTGGTTTCTGACCCCCCCGGACCACCCCATACAATAAAACTGCACATTTTAGAGTGGCCTTTTATTGTGGCCAGCCTAAGTCACACCTGTGCAATAATCCTGCTGTCTAATCAGCATCTTGATATGCCACACCTGTGAGGTGGATGGATTATCTCAGCAAAGGACAAAGGAGAAGTGCTCACTAACACAGATTTAGACAATTATGAACAATGTTTGAGAGAAATAGGCCTTTTGTGTACATAGAAAAAGTTTTAGATCTTTGAGTTCAGCTCATGAAAAATGGGAGCAAAAACAAAGTGGTGCGTTTATATTTTGTTCAGTGTATATGACCATCACAATGTTTCTAGAGGTGTTTCACGGTGTTTTGAGCCTTTGGTTAAATGTTCGTTGGCGCCCCCTGGTGTTCAAATGGTAAGGCTCCAAAAAGGGTCATTTTAGACCATGTTCAAATCTGGTTAAAAACTGCTTTAGATCTTTATAGATGCCCTCTAGGTGTTTCTAGAGGTGCTTCAAGGTGTTTTGAGCCTTTATTCAAACATACGCCGGCGTATGTGCTCCAAAAATGATCATTTTGGGACATATTACCTAATCTGGTTTAAAAGTTTTTCTAGATGCTTTCTAAATCCATTAAATGTTCCCTGAGATGTTTTCAAGGTGTTTCCACCCTTTATTCCAACATTCTTCAGGGCCCTTTGGTTGCCGAGTGGTAAGGCTATAGTATGTGATCCAAAAATGATCATTTTGGACATATACCAAATATGGTTAAAGTGTACTAGATGCTTACACGCACCACACACACCACACACACACACACATAAATACACACTTTTCTTTAAAAATGTTTATACCCCTGATATGATCAAACTGTAAGAGTTAATAATGCTAATGACTAGCCCACGGTTAGCTAGGTCTAGTCAGTTCACTGTGAATACACTAATGAGGTTTCTATCCTCTTGTACTAAATATATAAGATCGTACGTGGTATATGCAAGAATTTCAACAAAATGAACTGTTCACTGTTCAAAAGTGATCACTGATTACCTTTCAACGTGTGCTAGAAAGGAAGAAATGAAGTTGGACAACTGAAGAAAGTCTGTGTCACACCAGTGCCCTCTAGTGGTCAAATATGGGAAATTAAAAACTCCTGAACAGTGAAAAAAAATAACTCTTAAACAGTGAGTTCCATGTCATAAATGTCAGACATATTTCATTTCATCCCATTGTTGGTGTTGTAAACGTGTGCTTCCACTTAGTTTGGAGATAGTCTGAAAGGCTAAAGAGAGATTTTATCACAGTTTTTATCTTATAAATGAAACTTAAATACAGTGATATTAAAATATTATTACGTTATTGGCTCAGTTATACATTTGCAAAGAATTTTTTTTTTACCAGGCCAATAACGTAATAATCCACTGATAATGTAATACGTTATTATGTTATTGGCCAAAAGTTATTACATTATCGTTCAGGACTTTTATTACATTATTGGTCAGTTATTACGTTATTGGCCTATTACATTTTTAAAAATGGCAAATTTATTACGTTATAGGTTGTTATTACGTTATCGGCTTCTACAGTATTTCACTCTTTAACTGGTAAATCCCACAGACAAATCTGTTTTCCTCAGATCTGCACATGACCTCACCTTCCCATCGGTGAGGAGTTTGCATCTCTAAAAATGACATTGCATTCATTTTCCATCGAATGAATACGAAACCAAAAAGTACATCTGTTGGTGTTTTATCGTGGTTTAAAATAACTGAAAAATGTCCATTTTCTGTGTGTTAATCTTTACACTCCATACAAATCTTGTACTTATACATATATATATATATTATAGATATAGATGATAGATAGATAGATAGCATCGATATAGATATAGAGTATATATTCACACACACAGGGGGGGAAACAAATTTACAATATTTTTGAGGGTAGGGATTGAACAGACATTGTATGACCAATTAGTTTATTGAAAGTCATGAGAATTTATTTGCCACACAAGAAATGTACATAATAGAAAATGTTTTTATTCTGTGTCCTCCTTCTTTCTCAATAACTGCCTTCACACACTTCCTGAAACTTGCGCAAGTGTTCCTCAAATATTCGGGTGACAACTTCTCCCATTCTTCTTTAATAGTATCTTCCAGACTTTCTCATAATAGTTTTGCTCATAGTCATTCTCTTCTTTCCATTATAAACAGTCTTTATGGACACTCCAACTATTTTTGAAATCTCCTTTGGTGTGACGAGTGCATTCAGCAAATCACACACTCTTCGACGTTTGCTTTCCTGATTACTCATATGGGCAAAAGTTTCTGAAAGGTATGGATAATAGTGTTAGGTATGATTATGACATCAATATATGTTTGGTTTCAAAACAATTGACGTAGTGCCTGCCTGAGAAAAAACAACTAAATGTTCATTGTAAATTTGCTTCCCCACCATGTATGTATGTATGTATATATACATATATATATATATATATATATATATATATATCTATATATATATATATATATATATATATATATATATATATACACACACACACATTTGTGTGACAGCCTTTGTTACTAGCTGTTTGAAAATGGAAATTTTTTTTACAAAAAACATATGATGAGGCAAGGATTCCTCTGGGATTTTAAAGGTTTATTTCTGTATTTTCAGTTTGACTTGTGGGTTGGATTCATTTGAATAAAAACTGTACATGTTCACTTTAGATCTATTATCATTATAGGATTATTAAAAAAAAAAAAAATCCTTGCCAGTACATAGAGCACCATAGTTAACCTGTTAGTAGTTAATTATTAAAATAAATCAATTAGTTGATCACAAAAAGTGTTAAACAGCTATTCTGATAATGATAATAATAATACTAATACTAATACTAATACTAATACTAATACTAATACTACTACTACTAATAATAATAATAATGGATTAGATTTATACAGCGCTTTTCTATGAACACATACTCAAAGTGCACAGTGGCTCCATTATTCAGTCGCTCTCACATAGTACTGATAATAATCATAATCAGTGATAATCATGTGATTTCATGTATGAACATCTCACGCTTTGAAAATGTAGGTTTGATCATTTTACTTTAACTATTTCAATCATTTTGATAAAAGTAAGTAATTTATTTGATTTGGGCTTAAACCGGGTCACACCTGATATTTTATTAAAATAAGCCCAACCATCAATTAATGAAGAAATGTTTCAGGTTAATCCTAAACCAAATGATTTAATAAAAAGTATCAGTCATATTATAGTAGATAGTACAGATCTGCTCCGACTAGGAAGGTTATTACTGTTATTAATTATATAAGGAGAAGGGGTGGACTTTATAAGTTATACTTCTTCTCACTCCTTTTTGGATATGTATATGTCTGATGTTTAAGTGTTTTGTTTATTCATTTTCTTCTGTTTTGACATTCATATTCGAAATAAATACATCAATCAACCAATCAATCAATCAATCAATCAGTCTATATTGTTGTGCTCTTACAAGTAAATAATTGAAGCTGAGCTCCAGCTCCAAAATCCAGGTGATACTTTAGGTGCATTTTTCTAATAAAACATTTTTATTAATAAACATTAGACTGCAGGACTTTTTACTAATATGTAAATATTTTCAGTGTGCTCATTAATTATGTTGCTTAATTAAAATATTCAAATATTTTTTCACTGGTAAACATTACATTAAGTGAATGAAAACCGTTGAAGACCTGAACCAAACACATGTTGTCTTACACTGCCCCCATGTGGACGGTTCAGTCAGTAAAACCACAGGCCTTTCCTTCAAATCCATGTTCCTGACTCTCCTTTTCCCTGGAGTCTGCTTTCTGTCCTCAGGTTTTCCCTGGATCATCTCTGGACCTGCTTCTCCTCCATCATCATCACTCATTTATCCATATAGTTGTAACAGTGTTTATTCTACAGATGGTACAGGTTTATAGTACTGGTACTAACAGCTGCAGTAGTAGTATATCCAGTGTTAGTACTAGTATTTGTAGTAGTAGTATTAACAGTTATGGGTATTAGTATTGGTAGTTATACTAGTAACACAGCTGTTCTAGTTTTCTCTCTTTAAACCATTTATCTGCTCATGTCACGGGCCATCCTCCAGTCGGGCTCTACTCTGTTAGACCACAGGTGTCAAACATGCGGCCCGGGGCCAAAACCGGCCCACCAAAGGTTCCAATCCGGCCCATGGGATGAATTTGCCAAGTGTAAGTAGGGCATCGAACTCAAAAATAATATCATAATAACCTATAAATAATGACAACACCATTTTTTTCCCTTTGATTTAGAGCAAAAAAAACCATTAAATTATGAAAATATTTACATTAAGAAACTATCCTGTAACAATAACATGTGAATAACCTGAACAATAGGAACAACCTGAAATGATCTGAAGAAAATTCAGTGCAAGTTTAACAATATTTTG